>NW_024037277.1:0-71968 GCF_015832195.1 Motacilla alba alba | reverse complement strand
AAGATGCCGCCCAGGGACAAGCTGCCACCTGTGCCAACTTGGGCTGCTTTGAGAGTGCCCATGGAGCTCTGCAAACTGAGATGTGGAACATGGGCTGGTGGATTTTCTTTCCCCGGGCAGAAGCCTTTGTCAGTACCAGGTATGCCCTTGTTCCTTAGATGCAGGCTGGCAGCAAGCTTTCCACGAATATCAAGATGCTGCCCAGGGATATTCTGCCACCTGTGCCAACTCAGGCTGCTTTGAGAGTGCCCACGGAGCTCTGCAAACTGAGACCATGAACCTGAGGTGCTGAGTTTTGTTTCTCCGGGCAGAAGCATTTGCAGTGCCAGGTAGGCCCTCGGTCCTTAAGGGCAGGCAGCCTGCTGTATTTCCACGAATATCAAGATGCTGCCCAGGGACAAGCTGCCACCTGTGCCAACTCGGGCTGCTTTGATGGTGCCCATGGAGCTCTGCAAACTGAGACCAGAAACGTGGGGTGCTGGGTTTTGTTTCCCCTGGCAGAAGCCTTTGTCAGTACCAGGTCGGCCCTTGGCCCTTGGGGGCCGGCTGCCTGCAGGATTTCCACAAATATCAAGATGCCGCCCAGGGACAAGCTGCCACCTGTGCCAACTTGGGCTGCTTTGAGAGTGCCCATGGAGCTCTGCAAACTGAGATGTGGAACATGGGCTGGTGGGTTTTCTTTCCCCGGGCAGAAGCCTTTGTCAGTACCAGGAGAGTCCTTGTTCCTCAGGGGCAGGCTGCCGGCTGGATTTCCACGAATATCAAGATGCTGCCCAGGGACCAGCTGCCACTTGGGCCAACTCGTGCTGCTATGAGGGTGCCCACGGAGCTCTGCAAACTGAGACCAGGAACGTAGGACTGTGGGTTTTGTTTTCCCGGGCAGAAGCCTCTCTCAGTACCAGGTATGCCCTTGTTCCTTAGGTGCAGGCTGGCAGCAAGCTTTCCACGAATATCAAGATGCTGCCCAGGGACAAGCTGCCACCTGTGCCAACTCGTGCTGCTTTGAGAGTGCCCACGGAGTTCTTCAAACTGAGACCAGGAACGTGGGTTTGTCGGTGTTGTTTTCCCGGGCAGAAACATTTGCAGGACCAGGTAGGCCCTCGGGCCTTTGGGGGAGGCTGGCACCAGGATTTCCACGAAAATCAAGTTTCCGCCCAGGGACAAGCTGCCACCTTTGCCAACTCGGGCTGCTTTGAGAGTGCCCACGGAGCTCTGCAAACTGTGACCAGGACCGTGGGGTGCTGAGTTTTGTTTTCCCGGGCAGAAGTATTTGTCAGTACTAGGTAGGCCCACGGTCTTTCAGGGCCGTCAGCCTGCTGAATTTCCACGAATATCAGGATGCTGCCCACGGAGGAGCTGCCACCTGTGCCAACTCGGGCTGCTTTGAGAGTGCCCATGGTGCTCTGCAAACTGAGACCAGCAACGTGGGGTGCTGGGTTTTGTTTTCCAGGGCAGAAGCCTTTGTCAGTACCAGGAGGGTCCTTGTTCCTTAGGGGCAGTCTGCCTGCTGGATTTCCACGAATATCAAGATGCTGCCCAGGGACAAGCTGCCACCTGTGCCAACTCGGGCTGCTTTGAGAGTGCCCATGGAGCTCTGCAAACTGGGACCAGGAAAGTGGTGTTCTGAGTATTGTTTTCCTGGTCAGAAGCCTTTGTCAGTGTCAGGTCGGCCCTTGTTCCACAGGGGCAGGCTGCCTGCTGGATTTCCACGAATATCAAGATGCCGCCCAGGGACAAGCTGCCACCTGTGCCAACTCGGGCTGGTTTGAGAGTGCCCATGGAGCTCTGCAAACTGAGTCCTGGATTGTGGGGTGGTGGGTTTTGTTTCCCCGGGCAGAAGCCTTTGTCAGTACCAGGTCAGGCCTTGGCCCTTGGGGGCCGGCTGCCTGCAGGATTTCCACAAATATCAAGATGCTGCCCAGGGACAAGCTGCCACCTGTGCCAACTCGGGCTGCTTTGAGAGTGCCCACGGTGCTCTGCAAACTGAGATGTGGAACGTGGGGTGGTGGATTTTGTTTCCCTGGGCAGAAGCCTTTGTCAGTACCAGGAAGGCCCTTGTTCCTCAGGGGCAGGCTGCCGGCTGGATTTCCACGTATATCAAGATGCGGCCCAGGGACAAGCTGCCACTTGTGCCAACTCGCGCTGCTTTGAGGGTGCCCACGGAGCTCTGCAAACTGAGACCAGGAAGGTAGGGTTGTGGGTTTTGTTTTCCCGGGCAGAAGCCTTTGTCAGTACCAGGTAGGCCCTTGTTCCTTAGGGGCAGGCTGCCTCCTGAATTTCCACGAATATCAAGATGCTGCCCAGGGACAAGCTGCCACCTGTGCCAACTCGTGCTACTTTGAGAGTGCCCATGGAGCTCTGCAAACTGAGACCATGAACCTGGGGTGCTGAATTTTGTTTCTCCGGGCAGAAGCATTTGAAGTGCCAGGTACGCCCTCGGTCCTTAAGGGCAGGCAGCCTGCTGGATTTCCACGAATATCAAGATGCTGCCCAGGGACAAGCTGCCACCTGTGCCAACTCGCGCTGCTTTGAGAGTGCCCATGGTGCTCTGCAAACTGAGACCAGAAACGTGGTGTTCTGAGTTTTGTTTTCCCGGGCAGAAGCCTTTGTCAGTACCAGGTCGGCCCTTGGCCCTTGGGGGCCATCTGCCTGCAGGATTTCCACGAATATCAAAATGCTGCCCAGGGACAAGCTGCCACTTGTGCCAACTTGGGCTGCTTTGAGAGTGCCCACGGAGCTCTTCAAACTGAGCCAAAGTATGTGGGATTTCGGGTTTTGTTTTCCCGGGCAGAAGCCTTTGTCAGTACGAAGTAGGCCCTCAGCCCTTAGAGGCAGTCTGCCTGCTGGATTTCCACGAATATCAAGATGCCACCCAGGGACAAGCTGCCACCTGTGCCAACTCGGGCTGCTTTGAGAGTGCCCATGGAGCTCTGCAAAGTTAGACCAGGAACTTGCCTTGGTGAGTTTTGTTTCCCCGGGCAGAAGCATTTGCAGTACCAGGCAGGCTCTCGGAACTTCAGGGCCGTCTGCCTGCTGGATTTCCACGAATATCAAGATGCTGCCCAGGGACAAGCTGCCACTTGGGCCAACTCGCGCTGCTTTGGGGGTGCCCACGGAGCTCTGCAAACTGAGACCATAACCTAGGGTTGTGGGTTTTGTTTTCTCGGGCAGAAGCCTCTCTCAGTACCAGGTAGGCCCTTGTTCCTTAGGGGCAGGCTGCCTGCTGAATTTCCACGAATATCAAGATGCTGCCCAGGGACAAGCTGCCACCTGTGCCAGCTCGGGCTGCTTTGAGGGTGCCCACGGAGCTCTAAAAACTGAGACAGGGTACATGGGGTTATGGGTTATGTTTCCCCGGGCAGAAGCCATTGTAAGTACCAGGTAGGCCCTCGGCCCTTAGGGGCAGGCTGGCAGCAAGACTTCCACGAATATCAAGATGCCGCCCAGGGACAAGCTGCCACCTGTGCCAACTCACGCTGCTTTGAGAGTGCCCACGGATCTCTTCAAACGGAGCCAAAGTATGTGGGGTTTTGGGTTTTTTTTTCCCGGGCAGAACCCTTTGTCAGTACCAAGTAGGACCTCGGCCCTTAGAGGCAGTCTGCCTGCTGGATTTCCACGCATATCTAGATGCCGCCCAGGAACAAGCTGCCACCTGTGCCAACTTGGGCTGCTTTGAGAGTACCCATGGTCCTCTACAAACAGAAACCAGGAGCGTGGGATGGTGAGTTTTTTTTTTTCCTCGGCAGAAGCCTTTGTCAGTACCAGGTAGGCCCTCGGCCCTTCATGGCTGGCTGCCTGCTGGATTTCCACGAATATCAAGATGCCGCCCAGGGATATTCTGCCACCTGTGCCAATTCGGGCTGCTTTGAGAGTGCCCATGGAGCTCTGCAAACTGAGACCGGGACCGTGGGGTTCTGAGTTTTGTTTTCCCGGCAGAAGCCTTTGTCAGTACCAGGTAGGCCTTCGGCCCTATGGGTCCGGTTGCAGGCTGGATTTCCCCGAATAACAAGATGCCGCCCAGGGACAAGCTGCCACCTGTGCCAACTCGGGCTGCTTTGAGAGTGCCCATGGAGCTCTTCAAACCGTGGCCTGGAACGTCGGGTAATGTGTCTTGTTTTGCTGGGTAGAAGACTATCTCTGTACTAGGTCGGCCCTCCACCCTTAGCGGCCGGCTCCCCGCTGGATTTGCCCGAATATCACGGTGCCGTCCCGGGTCAAGCTGCCACCTGTGCCAACTCGGGCTGCTTTGAGAGTGCCCATGGAGCTCTACAAACTGAGACCAGCAACGTGGGATGGTGAGCTTTGTTTTTCTGGGAAGAAGCCTTTGTCAGTACCAGGTAGGCCCTCGGCCCTAAGGGGCCTGTTGCCTCCTGGATATCCACAAATATCAAGATGCCTCTCAGGGACAAGCTGCCACCTGTGCTAGCTCTGGCTGCTTTGAGAGTGCCCACGGAACTCTGCAAACTGAGACTAAGACCTTGGGGTGGTGGGTTTTTTTTCTCCTTGGGCAGTATAATGCACAATACCTAGGTGTCCCTAAGCACGTTGATGCTTGGTGCCTGCTCGATTTCTGTATTAATCAGGATGCCATCCAATTAAAGGCTGATAGCTGTGCCAACATTGGGTGCTTGCACAGTGCCCACAGAGCTCTGCAAACTGAGACCTAGACGGTGAGGTGTTGAGGTTTTTTTCCTGGGCTGTTGCCCGCACAGTACTTTTGTGGCCATTTGGGGCCTGAGACCAGGAAGGTGAGGTGGTGAGTTTGGTTTCCCTGGGAAAAAGCTCACCACATTTTTTGGATGGGCCTTGCGTGCAGGCCCCGGTTGGCTGCTGTAATGCCGCATTGATCAAGATCTAGCTCACGTACAACCTGCCACCTGTGCCACCTCAGGCTGCTCTCACAGTGCCTGTGGATACAACGCTCTGTTTGACTCTTAGAGGTCTAATTACAAGCTGTGTTTGATAAATTATGAGTGTGGTAAATGAATGTGTTCTAGGAGTGTGAGATCCTTGAAATAGTATAATTTTTGATTTTCTTATGGTTGGAAGATCGTTTTACAAGCATAATGGGAATACTCCTTTTTTTAGGTACTTTTTCTTCTAGAAAGTATACCATAAGTGTTTTCTAATATTAAATGACAGAGCAGCCCGTTGATCCTTTACTGGAAATTTTTCCTATTTTTCAAAAATAACAGAAAAAAGCTCTTGCAAAAATAAGGGGAAAAAATTGCTTTAAAAAGTATTTCATTACAGCTTTTAAAGGCAATTAAAGTGCACCCATTGCTGATGGGAAGCCGATAACTGGTTAAACATGTATTCACTTGTTATGTCTCTCTAAAGAAATACTCTAACATCAAGCAATTAATCCCTTCCATCATAGTTTTAACCTCTTTCCTAGTTTAAATGTCAATGAAAAACATCATGAAGAACTCCATATGTATCTCTCCGATTCATCTTACATACAAAGCAACTATTTTTCCACCGGTTTGCTTGATGGTCTGCTTACTGCATTCAGCATTTTTTGGCATGCTTTTTTGCTTCTTTCTGCTGTCAATACTGGCCAATACATGCCATCTGCCAATGGTAGGATTTCTCTCACCTAAGCATATGGATTGAATCTTTAAGATCACTTTCGATAAAATGGATAAAAAAGGAGTTGTTTGATTCCACCTAACATTGAGTCTCTTGGTAAAGGTCACCTGGAGAAAAGTTTTTGCTTCTAGAATTCAACTCATGGATTGAAATATTTGAGAAGACTGATAGGCACTGGAGCATGGAGACACCTTCAGCCTCTGTGGATATAAAGCCCAGATTAAAATGATCAATTCTCTCAACTTGATGGACTGTACTGAGCAGAATTCTGACTAGAATCTCTTTCACACATAGAACACCCTGTTCAAGACACATGGTAAGATGAAGCTCACCTCCGGTTCCCTGCAGGTATTTGTATTTCTAATGAGTCTTTGGGATGCCTAGGTGATTTTCAGATGTCTAAAGATGAGACAAAGCCCACGACTTTCTCAAGACCTGGAACCATCTCCCTAGAAGCTGCAAAACACACAATGCCTCACTTGTGTCAAATTTGCCAAAGCAAGGACTAGAGCAAGAACTGGATGCAAAATACTTACACAGAGATGATAGTTTTTAAGATATTCATCAGATATTCTTCACATGGGAAGAGTCTTTGAACTCTTCTGTGATAGAACCCCAAAACTAAATGTTTTTTTTTTCATTGAGCACTCTTCTTGATGCAATTCTTCAACTTGGCATGGCTTAATTCAATAGCATCCAAGTCAGAGAAAAATTGATAAAGGCAGATAGGAAAGAAAATTAGAAATTCGTTACTCAGAGTGTGAGTAGGAAGACAGGGAGCCATTCAAAAGAATAAGGAAACAAAACAGGAGCAGTGAAAATGAGACACATCCTGCATCTTTCCGGCGGGGAAGATGGATTATTTAATTAGTGACAAAATTAGAAGAGCCTGAACATTTGCTGTCCCACAACAGGAACAGAAAAACCATTGGGCACGCACATAATAGCCAAAGAAACATAACAAAGAGAAGGAAATACAGAGAATAGGAAAAAGAAGTAAGACGCTTTTTTCAATCATTGAAATTCAGGTGGTGTATCATTCTAATACACTTTTTTATACAGTAAAAGAGTAGTTATATACAGTCGGGTAAATTGCAGCTATGTATCATTTTTAGACAGGAAATGTTTTCCAAGAAACATGTACCAGATTATATATACAAGTTCCTGACTGCCAAAGAAGAAAGTACAAAACAGCAAACACTTGGGTAAAGTCCCAGGAACCAGAGATCAAGATCTACACCGATATAAGGAGAGCGGTGAGTTTTTCAAGAAGCAAAAGCGAATGCAGCTGACTGTGCTTGTGGATGAAAAGCCGTGGGATTTTTTGCAATTCCATTAAGAGCGCACAAAAGCGCGGTGCTCGGCTGCCTCATGCTTCGCATGCTGCGAGATGCACAGAAATTAAGATGAGCAAGGTTCTTCAGCTTTGCCCTTTTTCAGCAGCTGCGCCACACCGATGGACTGGAATATCTCTCGAGATGTTTTCCTTTCTCAAGAATGTATTGTTGCTGTGTCTTGACCGCACAAGGATAAGTATGAAGAGATCATAGCCATCTCGAAATAAATTCGCCGCTTTATTAAAAAGATAAATGCTTCAACAATGCGCAGCCACGACAAAAATCAGGGCCAAGACTGGGAGACGTTTGCTGTGCTGGCACCCAATTTCTGTCGGCGAAAAGTCATGGAGAAGCTTTTGGCTGGGATGCAGACGACGAGAGAGGCAGAAGACGGAGGTACGGGGCTGTCCGGAGCGAAGTGCCGCTGGTCGGCGTCTTTCGCCCGAAGCACCACACGGGGGCGCACCGAGACCATCACAAGCAGCAGCACGCGAAGAAGCGGCTCTTTCGCCTTCGGTAGACGGAGAGCCGGCAGCTTGCAGGAGGTGAAGAAGCAAGCCGCACAACAGCAGCATTGTGGGCGCAGCTCTCTTACTGCTGCGGGATGGTGGATTGCCACTCGTATGCCTTTGAAAATCACGTTAGCATGCGAATGGAAGAAGTTTTTGGACAACTTTGCAATGCATCTTGCTAGTGCTCCTGCAAGACTCCGTGGAAACTCTTGCGGGTCTCTTTGCGCTGCGAGATGCAAAGAACTGGGTGAACTCGTCAAACAAGATCGGTAGATGTTTGCAGTGCTGGCACACTTTCTCTCTCGGCGAGAAGTCATGGAGAAGCTTTTGGCTAGGATGCAGACGACGAGAGAGGCAGACGCCGGAGGTACGGAGCTGTCCGGAGCGAAGTGCCGCTGGTCGGCGTCTTTCGCCCGAAGCAGCGCTCCGGAGCGCACCGCCACCGGCACAAGCAGCAGTGCGCGAAGTAGCGGCTCTTTCGCTTTCGCTAGACGGAGAGCCGGCAGCTTGCAGGAGGTGAAGAAGCAAGCCGCACAACAGCAGCATTGTGGGCGCAGCTCTCGAACTGCTGCGGGATGGTGGGTTGCCATTCCTATGCCTATGAAAATCACGTTAGCATGCGAATGGAAGAAGTTTTTTGGCAACTTTGCAATGCATCTTGCTAGTGCTCCTGCAACGCTCCGTGGAAACTCTTGCGGGTCTCTTTGCGCTGCGAGATGCAAAGAACTGGGTGAACTCGTCAAACAAGATCGGAAGATGTTTGCAGTGCTGGCACACTTTCTCTCTCGGCGAGAAGTCATGGAGAAGCTTTTGGCTAGGATGCAGACGACGAGAGAGGCAGAAGACGGAGGTACGGGGCTGTCCGGAGCGAAGTGCCGCTGGCCGGCGTCTTTCGCCCGAAGCAGCGCTCCGGAGCGCACCGCCACCGGCACAAGCAGCAGTGCGCGAAGGAGCGGCTCTTTCGCTTTCGCTAGACGGAGAGCCGGCAGCTTGCAGGAGGTGAAGAAGCAAGCCGCACAACAGCAGCATTGTGGGCGCAGCTCTCGAACTGCTGCGGGATGGTGGATTGCCACTCGCATGCCTTTGAAAATCACGTTAGCATGCGAAAGGAAGAAGTTTTTGGACAACTTTGCAATGCATCTTGCTAGTGCTCCTGCAACGCTCCGTGGAAACTCTTGCGGGTCTCTTTGCGCTGCGAGATGCAAAGAACTGGGTGAACTCGTCAAACAAGATCGGAAGATGTTTGCAGTGCTGGCACACTTTCTCTCTCGGCGAGAAGTCATGGAGAAGCTTTTGGCTAGGATGCAGACGACGAGAGAGGCTGAAGACGGAGGTACGGGGCTATCCGGAGCGAAGTGCCGCTGGCCGGCGTCTTTCGCCCGAAGCAGCGCTCCGGAGCGCACCGCCACCGGCACAAGCAGCAGTGCGCGAAGTAGCGGCTCTTTCGCTTTCGCTAGACGGAGAGCCGGCAGCTTGCAGGAGGTGAAGAAGCAAGCCGCACAACACCAGCCCACTGCGGCTAGCTGGTTGCTAGATTTCCACGAATTTCAAGTTGCCACCAAAGGACAGGCTGCCACCAGTGCCAAGTCAGGCTGCTTGCAGAGTGCCTAAAGAGCTCTGCCAACTGAGACCAGGAACGTGGGCTGGTGAGTTTTGTATTCCGGGGCAGGAGCTGTGTCAGTATCAGGTAGGCCCTCAGTCCTTAGGGGCCGTCTGCCTGCTGGATTTCCGCCAATATCAAGATGCCGCCCAGGGACAAGCTGCCACCTGTGCCAACTCAGGCTGCTTTGAGTGTGCCCATGGAGTTCTGCAATCTGAGACCAGGCACGTGGTGTGGTGAGCTTAGTTTACCTGGGCAGAAGCCTTTGTCAGTACCAGGTAGGCCTTCGCCCTTCGGGGCCAGCTGCCTGCTGGGTTTCTGCTAATCTGAAGATGCCGACCAGGGACAAGCTGCCACCTGTGCCAACTCGCGCTGCCTTGAGAGTGCCCATGGAGCTCTGCAAACTGAGACCATTAACGTGGGTTGGTCTGTTTTGTTTCCCTGGGCAGAAGCATTTGTCAGTACCAAGTAGGCCCTTGGCACTTATGGGCCGGCTGCCGGCTGGATTTCCGCCAATATCAAGATGCCGCCCAGGGGCAAGCTGCCACCTGTGCCAACTCGGGCTGCTTTAAGAGTGCCCACAGAGCTCTGCAAACTGAGACCCGGAACGTGGGGTGGTGGGTTTTTTTTTCCTGGGCAGAAGCCTTTGTCAGTACCAGGTAGGCTCTCAGTCCTTAGGGGCCGTCGGCCTGCCGGATTTCGACGAATATCAAGATGCCGCCCAGGGACAAGCTGCCACCTGTGCCAACTCGGGCTGCTTTGAGAGTGCCCATGGAGCTCTGCAAACTGAGACCATGAACCTGGGGTGCTGAGTTTTGTTTCCCTGGGCAGAAGCATTTGCAGTGCCAGGTAGGCCCTTGGTCTTTAAGGGCAGGCAGCCTGCTGGATTTCCATGAATATCAAGATGCTGCCAAAGGACAAGCTGCCACCTGTGCCAACTCGCGCTGCTTTGAGAGTGCCCACGGAGCTCTGCAAACTGAGACCAGGAACGTGCGTTGGTGAGTTTTGTTTCCCCGGGCAGAAGGCTTTGTCAGTACCAGGTAGGCCCTCGGAATTTCAGGGCCGACTGCCTGCTGGATTTCCACGAATATCAAGATGCCGCCCAGGGACAAGCTGCCACCTGTGCCAACTTGGGCTGCTTTGAGAGTGCCCATGGAGCTCTGCAAACTGAGATGTGGAACATGGGCTGGTGGGTTTTCTTTCCCCGGGCAGAAGCCTTTGTCAGTACCAGGAGAGTCCTTGTTCCTCAGGGGCAGGCTGCCGGCTGGATTTCCACGAATATCAAGATGCTGCCCAGGGACCAGCTGCCACTTGGGCCAACTCGTGCTGCTATGAGGGTGCCCACGGAGCTCTGCAAACTGAGACCAGGAACGTAGGACTGTGGGTTTTGTTTTCCCGGGCAGAAGCCTCTCTCAGTACCAGGTATGCCCTTGTTCCTTAGGTGCAGGCTGGCAGCAAGCTTTCCACGAATATCAAGATGCTGCCCAGGGATATTCTGCCACCTGTGCCAACTCGGGCTGCTTTGAGAGTGCCCACGGAGCTCTGCAAACTGAGACCATGAACCTGGGGTGCTGAGTTTTGTTTCTCCGGGCAGAAGCATTTGCAGTGCCAGGTATGCCCTCGGTCCTTAAGGGCAGGCAGCCTGCTGGATTTCCACGAATATCAAGATGCTGCCCAGGGACAAGCTGCCACCTGTGCCAACTCGGGCTGCTTTGAGAGTGCCCATGGTGCTCTGCAAACTGAGACCAGAAACGTGGGGTGCTGGGTTTTGTTTTCCAGGGCAGAAGCCTTTGTCAGTACCAAGTAGGCCCTTGTTCCTTAGGGACAGCCTGGAAGCAAGATTTCCCCGAATATCAAAATGCTGCCCAGGGATATTCTGCCACCTGTGCCATCTCGGGCTGCTTTGAGAGTGCCCACGGAGTTCTTCAAACTGAGACCAGGAACGTGGGTTTGTCGGTGTTGTTTTCCCGGGCAGAAACATTTGCAGTACCAGGTAGGCCCTCGGGCCTTTGGGGGAGGCTGGCACCAGGATTTCCACGAAAATCAAGTTTCCGCCCAGGGACAAGCTGCCACCTTTGCCAACTCACGCTGCTTTGAGAGTGCCCACGGAGCTCTGCAAACTGTGACCAGGACCGTGGGGTGCTGAGTTTTGTTTTCCCAGGCAGAAGTATTTGTCAGTACTAGGTAGGCCCACGGTCTTTCAGGGCCGTCAGCCTGCTGAATTTCCACGAATATCAGGATGCTGCCCACGGAGGAGCTGCCACCTGTGCCAACTCGGGCTGCTTTGAGAGTGCCCATGGTGCTCTGCAAACTGAGACCAGAAACGTGGGGTGCTGGGTTTTGTTTTCCAGGGCAGAAGCCTTTGTCAGTACCAGGAGGGTCCTTGTTCCTTATGGGCAGTCTGCCTGCTGGATTTCCACGAATATCAAGATGCTGCCCAGGGACAAGCTGCCACCTGTGCCAACTCGGGCTGCTTTGAGAGTGCCCATGGAGCTCTGCAAACTGGGACCAGGAAAGTGGTGTTCTGAGTATTGTTTTCCCGGTCAGAAGCCTTTGTCAGTGTCAGGTCGGCCCTTGTTCCACAGGGGCAGGCTGCCTGCTGGATTTCCACGAATATCAAGATGCCGCCCAGGGACAAGCTGCCACCTGTGCCAACTCGAGCTGGTTTGAGAGTGCCCATGGAGCTCTGCAAACTGAGACCTGGAACGTGGGGTGGTGGGTTTTGTTTCCCCGGGCAGAAGCCTTTGTCAGTACCAGGTCAGGCCTTGGCCCTTGGGGGCCGGCTGCCTGCAGGATTTCCACAAATATCAAGATGCCGCCCAGGGACAAGCTGCCACCTGTGCCAACTCGGGCTGCTTTGAGAGTGCCCACGGTGCTCTGCAAACTGAGATGTGGAATGTGGAGTGGTGGATTTTGTTTCCCTGGGCAGAAGCCTTTGTCAGTACCAGGAAGGCCCTTGTTCCTCAGGGGCAGGCTGCCGGCTGGATTTCCACGAATATCAAGATGCTGCCCAGGGACAAGCTGCCACTTTTGCCAACTTGGGCTGCTTTGAGGGTGCCCACGGAGCTCTGCAAACTGAGACCAGGAAGGTAGGGTTGTGGGTTTTGTTTTCCCGGGCAGAAGCCTTTGTCAGTATCAGGTAGGCCCTTGTTCCTTAGGGGCAGGCTGCCTGCAGGATTTCCACGAATATCAAGATGCTGCCCAGGGACAAGCTGCCACCTGTGCCAACTCGGGCTGCTTTGAGAGTGCCCATGGAGCTCTGCAAACTGAGACCATGAACCTGGGGTGCTGAGTTTTGTTTCTCCGGGCAGAAGCCTTTGTCAGTACCAGGTAGGCCCTCGGCTCTTCGTGGCCTGCTGCCTGCTGGATTTCCGGGAATCTGAAGATGCCGCCCAGGGACAGGCTGCCAGCTGTGCCAACTCGGGCTGCTTTGAGAGTGCCCATGGAGCTCTGCAAACTGAGACCAAGAACGTGGGATGTGAGGTTTTTCTCCGAGGCAGAAGCCTTTGTCAGTACCAGGTAGGCCCTCGCCATTTTGGGCCGGCTGCCTGCAGGATTTCCGCGAATCTGAAGATGCCGCCCAGGGACAAGCTGCCACCTGTGCCAACTCAGGCTGCTTTGAGAGTTCCCATAGAGCTCTGCAAACTGAGACCCGGAACGTGGGGTGGTGGGTTTTTTTTTCCTGGGCAGAAGCCTTTGTCAGTATCAGGTAGGCCCTCAGTCCTTAGGGGCCGTCTGCCTGCTGGATTTCCTCAAATATCAAGATGCCGCCCAGGGACAAGATGCCACCTGTGCCAACTCAGGCTGCTTTGAGAGTGCCCATGGAGCTCTGCAAACTGAGACCATGAACGTGTGTTGGCGAATTTTGTTTAACTGGGCAGAAGCCTTTGTCTGTTCCAGGTAGGCCCACGGCCCTTCGGGGCCGGCTTCCTTTTGGATTTCCACAAATATCAAGATGCCGCCCAGGGACAAGCTGCCACCTGTGCCAACTGGGGCTGCTTTGAGAGTGCCCACGGAGCTCTGAAAACTGAGATGTGGAACGTGGGGTGGTGAGTTTTGTTTTCCCGGGCAGAAGCCTTTGTCAGTACCAGGTAGGCCCTCGCCCTTCGGGGCCAGCTGCCCGCTGGGTTTTCGCGAATCTGAAATGCTGCCCACGGACAAGCTGCCACCTGTGCCAACTCGGGCTGCTTTGAGAGTGCCAATGGAGCGCTGCAAACTGAGACCAGGAACGTGCGTTGTCGAATTTTGTTTTTCAGGGACAGAAGCCTTTGTCAGTACCAGGTAGGACGTCTGACCTTCGGGGCCGGGTGGCAGCGGGATTTCCGCGTAATTAAATATGCCGCCTAGGGACAAGCTGCCACCCGTGCCAACTCGCGCTGCTTTGAGAGTGCCCATGGAGCGCTGAAAACTGAGACCATTAACTTTGGTTGGTGGGTTTTATTTCCCCGGGCAGAAGCATTTGTCAGTACCAGGTAGGCCCTCGGCCTTTTTGGGCTGTCTGGCTGCAGGATATCCGCGAATTTGAAGATGCCACCCAGGGACAAGCTGCCACCTGTGCCAACTCGGGCTGGTTTGAGAGTGCCCATGGAGCTCTGCAAACTGAGACCAGGAAAATGAGTTGGTGAATTTTGTTTCCCTGGGCAGAAGCATTTGTCAGTACCAGGTAGGCCCACGGCCCTTCGAAGCCAGCTTCCTTCTGGATTTCCGGGAATCTGAAGATGCCGCCCATGGACAAGCTGCCACCCGTGCCTACTCAGGCAGCTTTGAGAGTGCCCATGGAGCTCTGCAAACAGAAACCAGGAACGTGGGGTGCTGAGGTTTGTTTTCCCGGGCAGAAGCCTTTGTCAGTACCAGGTAGGCCCTCGGCTCTTCGTGGCCTGCTGCCTGCTGGATTTCCGGGAATCTGAAGATGCCGCCCAGGCACAGGCTGCCAGCTGTGCCAACTCGGGCTGCTTTGAGAGTGCCCATGGAGCTCTGCAAACTGAGACCAAGAACGTGGGAAGTGAGGTTTTTTTCCGAGGCAGAAGACTTTGTCAGTACCAGGTAGGCCATCGCCCTTTTGAGCCGTCTGCCTGGTGGATTTCCGCGAATTTGAAGATGCCGCCCAGAGGCAAGGTTCCACCTGTGCCAACTCGCGCTGCTTTGAGAGTGCCCATGGAGCTCTGCAAACTGAGACCAGGACCGTGGGGTGCTGAGTTTTCTTTCCCCGGGCAGAAGCATTTGTCAGTACCAGGTAGGCCCTTTTTCTTCAGGGGCAGGCGGCCTTGTGGATTTCCACGAATATCAAGATGCAGCCCAGGGACAAGCTGCCACCTGTGCCAACTCGGGCTGCTTTGAGAGTGCCCATGGAGCTCTGCAAACTGAGATGTGGAACGTGGGTTGGTGAGTTCTGTTTTGCCGGGCAGAAGCCTTTGTCAGTACCCGGTAGGCCCTCGGCCCTTTTTGACTGTCTGGCTGCAGGATATCCGCGACTTTGAAGATGCCACCAGGGACAAGCTGCCACCTGAGCCAACTCAGGCTGCTTTGAGAGTTCCCATAGAGCTCTGCAAACTGAGACCCGGAACGTGGGGTGGTGGGTTTTTTTTTCCTGGGCAGAAGCCTTTGTCAGTATCAGGTAGGCCCTCAGTCCTTAGGGGCCGTCTGCCTGCTGGATTTCCTCAAATATCAAGATGCCGCCCAGGGACAAGATGCCACCTGTGCCAACTCAGGCGGCTTTGAGAGTGCCCATGGAGCTCTGCAAACTGAGACCTGGAACGTGGGGTGGTGGGTTTTGTTTCCCCGGGCAGAAGCCTTTGTCAGTACCAGGTCAGGCCTTGGCCCTTGGGGGCCGGCTGCCTGCAGGATTTCCACAAATATCAAGATGCCGCCCAGGGACAAGCTGCCACCTGTGCCAACTCGGGCTGCTTTGAGAGTGCCCACGGTGCTCTGCAAACTGAGATGTGGAATGTGGAGTGGTGGATTTTGTTTCCCTGGGCAGAAGCCTTTGTCAGTACCAGGAAGGCCCTTGTTCCTCAGGGGCAGGCTGCCGGCTGGATTTCCACGAATATCAAGATGCTGCCCAGGGACAAGCTGCCACTTTTGCCAACTTGGGCTGCTTTGAGGGTGCCCACGGAGCTCTGCAAACTGAGACCAGGAAGGTAGGGTTGTGGGTTTTGTTTTCCCGGGCAGAAGCCTTTGTCAGTATCAGGTAGGCCCTTGTTCCTTAGGGGCAGGCTGCCTGCAGGATTTCCACGAATATCAAGATGCTGCCCAGGGACAAGCTGCCACCTGTGCCAACTCGGGCTGCTTTGAGAGTGCCCATGGAGCTCTGCAAACTGAGACCATGAACCTGGGGTGCTGAGTTTTGTTTCTCCGGGCAGAAGCCTTTGTCAGTACCAGGTAGGCCCTCGGCTCTTCGTGGCCTGCTGCCTGCTGGATTTCCGGGAATCTGAAGATGCCGCCCAGGGACAGGCTGCCAGCTGTGCCAACTCGGGCTGCTTTGAGAGTGCCCATGGAGCTCTGCAAACTGAGACCAAGAACGTGGGATGTGAGGTTTTTCTCCGAGGCAGAAGCCTTTGTCAGTACCAGGTAGGCCCTCGCCATTTTGGGCCGGCTGCCTGCAGGATTTCCGCGAATCTGAAGATGCCGCCCAGGGACAAGCTGCCACCTGTGCCAACTCAGGCTGCTTTGAGAGTTCCCATAGAGCTCTGCAAACTGAGACCCGGAACGTGGGGTGGTGGGTTTTTTTTTTCCTGGGCAGAAGCCTTTGTCAGTATCAGGTAGGCCCTCAGTCCTTAGGGGCCGTCTGCCTGCTGGATTTCCTCAAATATCAAGATGCCGCCCAGGGACAAGATGCCACCTGTGCCAACTCAGGCTGCTTTGAGAGTGCCCATGGAGCTCTGCAAACTGAGACCATGAACGTGTGTTGGCGAATTTTGTTTAACTGGGCAGAAGCCTTTGTCTGTTCCAGGTAGGCCCACGGCCCTTCGGGGCCGGCTTCCTTTTGGATTTCCACAAATATCAAGATGCCGCCCAGGGACAAGCTGCCACCTGTGCCAACTGGGGCTGCTTTGAGAGTGCCCACGGAGCTCTGAAAACTGAGATGTGGAACGTGGGGTGGTGAGTTTTGTTTTCCCGGGCAGAAGCCTTTGTCAGTACCAGGTAGGCCCTCGCCCTTCGGGGCCAGCTGCCCGCTGGGTTTTCGCGAATCTGAAATGCTGCCCACGGACAAGCTGCCACCTGTGCCAACTCGGGCTGCTTTGAGAGTGCCAATGGAGCGCTGCAAACTGAGACCAGGAACGTGCGTTGTCGAATTTTGTTTTTCAGGGACAGAAGCCTTTGTCAGTACCAGGTAGGACGTCTGACCTTCGGGGCCGGGTGGCAGCGGGATTTCCGCGTAATTAAATATGCCGCCTAGGGACAAGCTGCCACCCGTGCCAACTCGCGCTGCTTTGAGAGTGCCCATGGAGCGCTGAAAACTGAGACCATTAACTTTGGTTGGTGGGTTTTATTTCCCCGGGCAGAAGCATTTGTCAGTACCAGGTAGGCCCTCGGCCTTTTTGGGCTGTCTGGCTGCAGGATATCCGCGAATTTGAAGATGCCACCCAGGGACAAGCTGCCACCTGTGCCAACTCGGGCTGGTTTGAGAGTGCCCATGGAGCTCTGCAAACTGAGACCAGGAAAATGAGTTGGTGAATTTTGTTTCCCTGGGCAGAAGCCTTTGTCAGTACCAGGAAGGCCCTTGTTCCTCAGGGGCAGGCTGCCGGCTGGATTTCCACGAATATCAAGATGCTGCCCAGGGACAAGCTGCCACTTTTGCCAACTTGGGCTGCTTTGAGGGTGCCCACGGAGCTCTGCAAACTGAGACCAGGAAGGTAGGGTTGTGGGTTTTGTTTTCCCGGGCAGAAGCCTTTGTCAGTATCAGGTAGGCCCTTGTTCCTTAGGGGCAGGCTGCCTGCAGGATTTCCACGAATATCAAGATGCTGCCCAGGGACAAGCTGCCACCTGTGCCAACTCGGGCTGCTTTGAGAGTGCCCATGGAGCTCTGCAAACTGAGACCATGAACCTGGGGTGCTGAGTTTTGTTTCTCCGGGCAGAAGCCTTTGTCAGTACCAGGTAGGCCCTCGGCTCTTCGTGGCCTGCTGCCTGCTGGATTTCCGGGAATCTGAAGATGCCGCCCAGGGACAGGCTGCCAGCTGTGCCAACTCGGGCTGCTTTGAGAGTGCCCATGGTGCTCTGCAAACTGAGACCAAGAACGTGGGATGTGAGGTTTTTCTCCGAGGCAGAAGCCTTTGTCAGTACCAGGTAGGCCCTCGCCATTTTGGGCCGGCTGCCTGCAGGATTTCCGCGAATCTGAAGATGCCGCCCAGGGACAAGCTGCCACCTGTGCCAACTCAGGCTGCTTTGAGAGTTCCCATAGAGCTCTGCAAACTGAGACCCGGAACGTGGGGTGGTGGGTTTTTTTTTCCTGGGCAGAAGCCTTTGTCAGTATCAGGTAGGCCCTCAGTCCTTAGGGGCCGTCTGCCTGCTGGATTTCCTCAAATATCAAGATGCCGCCCAGGGACAAGATGCCACCTGTGCCAACTCAGGCTGCTTTGAGAGTGCCCATGGAGCTCTGCAAACTGAGACCATGAACGTGTGTTGGCGAATTTTGTTTAACTGGGCAGAAGCCTTTGTCTGTTCCAGGTAGGCCCACGGCCCTTCGGGGCCGGCTTCCTTTTGGATTTCCACAAATATCAAGATGCCGCCCAGGGACAAGCTGCCACCTGTGCCAACTGGGGCTGCTTTGAGAGTGCCCACGGAGCTCTGAAAACTGAGATGTGGAACGTGGGGTGGTGAGTTTTGTTTTCCCGGGCAGAAGCCTTTGTCAGTACCAGGTAGGCCCTCGCCCTTCGGGGCCAGCTGCCCGCTGGGTTTTCGCGAATCTGAAATGCTGCCCACGGACAAGCTGCCACCTGTGCCAACTCGGGCTGCTTTGAGAGTGCCAATGGAGCGCTGCAAACTGAGACCAGGAACGTGCGTTGTCGAATTTTGTTTTTCAGGGACAGAAGCCTTTGTCAGTACCAGGTAGGACGTCTGACCTTCGGGGCCGGGTGGCAGCGGGATTTCCGCGTAATTAAATATGCCGCCTAGGGACAAGCTGCCACCCGTGCCAACTCGCGCTGCTTTGAGAGTGCCCATGGAGCGCTGAAAACTGAGACCATTAACTTTGGTTGGTGGGTTTTATTTCCCCGGGCAGAAGCATTTGTCAGTACCAGGTAGGCCCTCGGCCTTTTTGGGCTGTCTGGCTGCAGGATATCCGCGAATTTGAAGATGCCACCCAGGGACAAGCTGCCACCTGTGCCAACTCGGGCTGGTTTGAGAGTGCCCATGGAGCTCTGCAAACTGAGACCAGGAAAATGAGTTGGTGAATTTTGTTTCCCTGGGCAGAAGCATTTGTCAGTACCAGGTAGGCCCACGGCCCTTCGAAGCCAGCTTCCTTCTGGATTTCCGGGAATCTGAAGATGCCGCCCATGGACAAGCTGCCACCCATGCCTACTCAGGCAGCTTTGAGAGTGCCCATGGAGCTCTGCAAACAGAAACCAGGAACGTGGGGTGCTGAGGTTTGTTTTCCCGGGCAGAAGCCTTTGTCAGTACCAGGTAGGCCCTCGGCTCTTCGTGGCCTGCTGCCTGCTGGATTTCCGGGAATCTGAAGATGCCGCCCAGGGACAGGCTGCCAGCTGTGCCAACTCGGGCTGCTTTGAGAGTGCCCATGGAGCTCTGCAAACTGAGACCAAGAACGTGGGAAGTGAGGTTTTTTTCCGAGGCAGAAGCCTTTGTCAGTACCAGGTAGGCCATCGCCCTTTTGAGCCGTCTGCCTGGTGGATTTCCGCGAATTTGAAGATGCCGCCCAGAGGCAAGGTTCCACCTGTGCCAACTCGCGCTGCTTTGAGAGTGCCCATGGAGCTCTGCAAACTGAGACCAGGACCGTGGGGTGCTGAGTTTTCTTTCCCCGGGCAGAAGCATTTGTCAGTACCAGGTAGGCCCTTTTTCTTCAGGGGCAGGCGGCCTTGTGGATTTCCACGAATATCAAGATGCAGCCCAGGGACAAGCTGCCACCTGTGCCAACTCGGGCTGCTTTGAGAGTGCCCATGGAGCTCTGCAAACTGAGATGTGGAACGTGGGTTGGTGAGTTCTGTTTTGCCGGGCAGAAGCCTTTGTCAGTACCCGGTAGGCCCTCGGCCCTTTTTGACTGTCTGGCTGCAGGATATCCGCGACTTTGAAGATGCCACCAGGGACAAGCTGCCACCTGAGCCAACTCAGGCTGCTTTGAGAGTTCCCATAGAGCTCTGCAAACTGAGACCCGGAACGTGGGGTGGTGGGTTTTTTTTTCCTGGGCAGAAGCCTTTGTCAGTATCAGGTAGGCCCTCAGTCCTTAGGGGCCGTCTGCCTGCTGGATTTCCTCAAATATCAAGATGCCGCCCAGGGACAAGATGCCACCTGTGCCAACTCAGGCGGCTTTGAGAGTGCCCATGGAGCTCTGCAAACTGAGACCATGAACGTGTGTTGGCGAATTTTGTTTAACTGGGCAGAAGCCTTTGTCTGTTCCAGGTAGGCCCACGGCCCTTCGGGGCCGGCTTCCTTTTGGATTTCCACAAATATCAAGATGCCGCCCAGGGACAAGCTGCCACCTGTGCTAACTCGGTCTGCTTTGAGAGTGCCCATGGAACTCTGAAAACTGAGACCAGGAACTTGGGTTTGTGGGTTTTGTTTCCCCAGGCAGAAGCATTTGTAGTACCAGGTAGGCCCTCGGCCCTTCGGGGCCGTCTGGCAGAAGGATTTCCATGAATATCAAGATGCCGCGCAGGGACAAGCTGCCACCTGTGCCCACTCGGGCTGCTTTGAGAGTGCCCACGGAGCTCTGAAAACTGAGATGTGGAACGTGGGGTGGTGAGTTTTGTTTTCCGGGGCAGAAGCCTTTGTCAGTACCAGGTAGGCCCTCGCCCTTCGGGGCCAGCTGCCCCCTGTGCCAACTCGGGCTGCTTTGAGAGTGCCAATGGAGCGCTGCAAACTGAGACCAGGAACGTGCGTTGGCGAATTTTGTTTTTCAGGGACAGAAGCCTTTGTCAGTACCAGGTAGGACGTCTGACCTTCGGGGCCGGGTGGCAGCGGGATTTCCGCGTAATTAAATATGCCGCCTAGGGACAAGCTGCCACCCGTGCCAACTCGCGCTGCTTTGAGAGTGCCCATGGAGCGCTGAAAACTGAGACCATTAACTTGGGTTGGTGGGTTTTATTTCCCCGGGCAGAAGCATTTGTCAGTACCAGGTAGGCCCTCGGCCTTTTTGGGCTGTCTGGCTGCAGGATATCCGCGAATTTGAAGATGCCACCCAGGGGCAAGCTGCCACCTGTGCCAACTCGGGCTGCTTTGAGAGTGCCCATGGAGCTCTGCAAACTGAGACCAGGAAAATGTGTTGGTGAATTTTTTTCCCCTGGGAAGAACCCTTTGTCAGTACCAGGTAGGCCCACGGCCCTTCGAAGCCAGCTTCCTTCTGGATTTCCGGGAATCTGAAGATGCCGCCCATGGACAAGCTGCCACCTGTGCCTACTCAGGCAGCTTTGAGAGTGCCCATGGAGCTCTGCAAACTGAGACCTGTACGTGGGGTGCTGAGGTTTGTTTTCCCGGGCAGAAGCCTTTGTCAGTACCAGGTAGGCCCTCGGCTCTTCGTGGCCTGCTGCCTGCTGGATTTCCGGGAATCTGAAGATGCCGCCCAGGGACAGGCTGCCAGCTGTGCCAACTCGGGCTGCTTTGAGAGTGCCCATGGAGCTCTGCAAACTGAGACCAAGAACGTGGGATGTGAGGTTTTTCTCCGAGGCAGAAGCCTTTGTCAGTACCAGGTAGGCCCTCGCCATTTTGGGCCGGCTGCCTGCAGGATTTCCGCGAATCTGAAGATGCCGCCCAGGGGCAAGCTGCCACCTGTGCCAACTCGGGCTGCTTTGAGAGTGCCCATGGAGCTCTGCAAATTGAGACCAGGACCGTGGGGTGCTGAGTTTTCTTTCCCCGGGCAGAAGCATTTGTCAGTACCAGGTAGGCCCTTGTTCTTCAGGGGCAGGCGGCCTTTTGGATTTCCACGAATATCAAGATGGAGCCCAGGGACAAGCTGCCACCTGTGGCAACTCAGGCTGCTTTGAGAGTGCCCATGGAGCTCTGCAAACTGTGACCCGGAACGTGGGATGTGAGGTTTTTTTTCTGAGGCAGAAGCCTTTGTCAGTACCAGGTAGGCCCTCGCCCTTCGGGGCCGGCTGCCTGCTGGATTTCCGCCAGTATCAAGATGCCGCCCAGGGACAAGCTGCCACCTGTGCCAACTCGGGCTGCTTTGAGTGTGCCCATGGAGCTCTGCAAACTGAGACCAGGAACGTGGGTTGGTGAGTTCTGTTTTCCCGGGCAGAAGCCTTTGTCAGTACCAGGTAGGCCCTCGGCCCTTTTTGGCTGTCTGGCTGCAGGATATCCGCGAATTTGAAGATGCCACGCAGGGACAAGCTGCCACCTGTGCCAACTCAGGCTGCTTTGAGAGTTCCCATAGAGCTCTGCAAACTGAGACCCGGAACGTGTGGTGGTGGGTTTTTTTTTCCTGGGCAGAAGCCTTTGTCAGTATCAGGTAGGCCCTCAGTCCTTAGGGGCCGTCTGCCTGCTGGATTTCCTCAAATATCAAGATGCCGCCCAGGGACAAGATGCCACCTGTGCCAACTCAGGCTGCTTTGAGAGTGCCCATGGAGCTCTGCAAACTGAGACCATGAACGTGTGTTGGCGAATTTTGTTTAACTGGGCAGAAGCCTTTGTCTGTTCCAGGTAGGCCCACGGCCCTTCGGGGCCGGCTTCCTTTTGGATTTCCACAAATATCAAGATGCCGCCCAGGGACAAGCTGCCACCTGTGCCAACTGGGGCTGCTTTGAGAGTGCCCACGGAGCTCTGAAAACTGAGATGTGGAACGTGGGGTGGTGAGTTTTGTTTTCCCGGGCAGAAGCCTTTGTCAGTACCAGGTAGGCCCTCGCCCTTCGGGGCCAGCTGCCCGCTGGGTTTTCGCGAATCTGAAATGCTGCCCACGGACAAGCTGCCACCTGTGCCAACTCGGGCTGCTTTGAGAGTGCCAATGGAGCGCTGCAAACTGAGACCAGGAACGTGCGTTGTCGAATTTTGTTTTTCAGGGACAGAAGCCTTTGTCAGTACCAGGTAGGACGTCTGACCTTCGGGGCCGGGTGGCAGCGGGATTTCCGCGTAATTAAATATGCCGCCTAGGGACAAGCTGCCACCCGTGCCAACTCGCGCTGCTTTGAGAGTGCCCATGGAGCGCTGAAAACTGAGACCATTAACTTGGGTTGGTGGGTTTTATTTCCCCGGGCAGAAGCATTTGTCAGTACCAGGTAGGCCCTCGGCCTTTTTGGGCTGTCTGGCTGCAGGATATCCGCGAATTTGAAGATGCCACCCAGGGACAAGCTGCCACCTGTGCCAACTCGGGCTGGTTTGAGAGTGCCCATGGAGCTCTGCAAACTGAGACCAGGAAAATGAGTTGGTGAATTTTGTTTCCCTGGGCAGAAGCATTTGTCAGTACCAGGTAGGCCCACGGCCCTTCGAAGCCAGCTTCCTTCTGGATTTCCGGGAATCTGAAGATGCCGCCCATGGACAAGCTGCCACCCGTGCCTACTCAGGCAGCTTTGAGAGTGCCCATGGAGCTCTGCAAACAGAAACCAGGAACGTGGGGTGCTGAGGTTTGTTTTCCCGGGCAGAAGCCTTTGTCAGTACCAGGTAGGCCCTCGGCTCTTCGTGGCCTGCTGCCTGCTGGATTTCCGGGAATCTGAAGATGCCGCCCAGGGACAGGCTGCCAGCTGTGCCAACTCGGGCTGCTTTGAGAGTGCCCATGGAGCTCTGCAAACTGAGACCAAGAACGTGGGAAGTGAGGTTTTTTTCCGAGGCAGAAGCCTTTGTCAGTACCAGGTAGGCCCTCGCCCTTTTGAGCCGTCTGCCTGGTGGATTTCCGCGAATTTGAAGATGCCGCCCAGGGGCAAGGTTCCACCTGTGCCAACTCGCGCTGCTTTGAGAGTGCCCATGGAGCTCTGCAAACTGAGACCAGGACCGTGGGGTGCTGAGTTTTCTTTCCCCGGGCAGAAGCATTTGTCAGTACCAGGTAGGCCCTTTTTCTTCAGGGGCAGGCGGCCTTGTGGATTTCCACGAATATCAAGATGCAGCCCAGGGACAAGCTGCCACCTGTGCCAACTCGGGCTGCTTTGAGAGTGCCCATGGAGCTCTGCAAACTGAGATGTGGAACGTGGGTTGGTGAGTTCTGTTTTGCCGGGCAGAAGCCTTTGTCAGTACCCGGTAGGCCCTCGGCCCTTTTTGACTGTCTGGCTGCAGGATATCCGCGACTTTGAAGATGCCACCAGGGACAAGCTGCCACCTGAGCCAACTCAGGCTGCTTTGAGAGTTCCCATAGAGCTCTGCAAACTGAGACCCGGAACGTGGGGTGGTGGGTTTTTTTTTCCTGGGCAGAAGCCTTTGTCAGTATCAGGTAGGCCCTCAGTCCTTAGGGGCCGTCTGCCTGCTGGATTTCCTCAAATATCAAGATGCCGCCCAGGGACAAGATGCCACCTGTGCCAACTCAGGCGGCTTTGAGAGTGCCCATGGAGCTCTGCAAACTGAGACCATGAACGTGTGTTGGCGAATTTTGTTTAACTGGGCAGAAGCCTTTGTCTGTTCCAGGTAGGCCCACGGCCCTTCGGGGCCGGCTTCCTTTTGGATTTCCACAAATATCAAGATGCCGCCCAGGGACAAGCTGCCACCTGTGCTAACTCGGTCTGCTTTGAGAGTGCCCATGGAACTCTGAAAACTGAGACCAGGAACTTGGGTTTGTGGGTTTTGTTTCCCCAGGCAGAAGCATTTGTAGTACCAGGTAGGCCCTCGGCCCTTCGGGGCCGTCTGGCAGAAGGATTTCCATGAATATCAAGATGCCGCGCAGGGACAAGCTGCCACCTGTGCCCACTTGGGCTGCTTTGAGAGTGCCCACGGAGCTCTGAAAACTGAGATGTGGAACGTGGGGTGGTGAGTTTTGTTTTCCGGGGCAGAAGCCTTTGTCAGTACCAGGTAGGCCCTCGCCCTTCGGGGCCAGCTGCCCGCTGGGTTTTCGCGAATCTGAAATGCTGCCCACGGACAAGCTGCCACCTGTGCCAACTCGGGCTGCTTTGAGAGTGCCAATGGAGCGCTGCAAACTGAGACCAGGAACGTGCGTTGGCGAATTTTGTTTTTCAGGGACAGAAGCCTTTGTCAGTACCAGGTAGGACGTCTGACCTTCGGGGCCGGGTGGCAGCGGGATTTCCGCGTAATTAAATATGCCGCCTAGGGACAAGCTGCCACCCGTGCCAACTCGCGCTGCTTTGAGAGTGCCCATGGAGCGCTGAAAACTGAGACCATTAACTTGGGTTGGTGGGTTTTATTTCCCCGGGCAGAAGCATTTGTCAGTACCAGGTAGGCCCTCGGCCTTTTTGGGCTGTCTGGCTGCAGGATATCCGCGAATTTGAAGATGCCACCCAGGGGCAAGCTGCCACCTGTGCCAACTCGGGCTGCTTTGAGAGTGCCCATGGAGCTCTGCAAACTGAGACCAGGAAAATGTGTTGGTGAATTTTTTTCCCCTGGGAAGAACCCTTTGTCAGTACCAGGTAGGCCCACGGCCCTTCGAAGCCAGCTTCCTTCTGGATTTCCGGGAATCTGAAGATGCCGCCCAGGGACAAGCTGCCACCTGTGCCTACTCAGGCAGCTTTGAGAGTGCCCATGGAGCTCTGCAAACTGAGACCTGTACGTGGGGTGCTGAGGTTTGTTTTCCCGGGCAGAAGCCTTTGTCAGTACCAGGTAGGCCCTCGGCTCTTCGTGGCCTGCTGCCTGCTGGATTTCCGGGAATCTGAAGATGCCGCCCAGGGACAGGCTGCCAGCTGTGCCAACTCGGGCTGCTTTGAGAGTGCCCATGGAGCTCTGCAAACTGAGACCAAGAACGTGGGATGTGAGGTTTTTCTCCGAGGCAGAAGCCTTTGTCAGTACCAGGTAGGCCCTCGCCATTTTGGGCCGGCTGCCTGCAGGATTTCCGCGAATCTGAAGATGCCGCCCAGGGGCAAGCTGCCACCTGTGCCAACTCGGGCTGCTTTGAGAGTGCCCATGGAGCTCTGCAAATTGAGACCAGGACCGTGGGGTGCTGAGTTTTCTTTCCCCGGGCAGAAGCATTTGTCAGTACCAGGTAGGCCCTTGTTCTTCAGGGGCAGGCGGCCTTTTGGATTTCCACGAATATCAAGATGGAGCCCAGGGACAAGCTGCCACCTGTGCCAACTCGGGCTGCTTTGAGAGTGCCCATGGAGCTCTGCAAACTGTGACCCGGAACGTGGGATGTGAGGTTTTTTTTCTGAGGCAGAAGCCTTTGTCAGTACCAGGTAGGCCCTCGCCCTTCGGGGCCGGCTGCCTGCTGGATTTCCGCCAATATCAAGATGCCGCCCAGGGACAAGCTGCCACCTGTGCCAACTCGGGCTGCTTTGAGTGTGCCCATGGAGCTCTGCAAACTGAGACCAGGAACGTGGGTTGGTGAGTTCTGTTTTCCCGGGCAGAAGCCTTTGTCAGTACCAGGTAGGCCCTCGGCCCTTTTTGGCTGTCTGGCTGCAGGATATCCGCGAATTTGAAGATGCCACGCAGGGACAAGCTGCCACCTGTGCCAACTCAGGCTGCTTTGAGAGTTCCCATAGAGCTCTGCAAACTGAGACCCGGAACGTGGGGTGGTGGGTTTTTTTTTCCTGGGCAGAAGCCTTTGTCAGTATCAGGTAGGCCCTCAGTCCTTAGGGGCCGTCTGCCTGCTGGATTTCCTCAAATATCAAGATGCCGCCCAGGGACAAGATGCCACCTGTGCCAACTCAGGCGGCTTTGAGAGTGCCCATGGAGCTCTGCAAACTGAGACCATGAACGTGTGTTGGCGAATTTTGTTTAACTGGGCAGAAGCCTTTGTCTGTTCCAGGTAGGCCCACGGCCCTTCGGGGCCGGCTTCCTTTTGGATTTCCACAAATATCAAGATGCCGCCCAGGGACAAGCTGCCACCTGTGCCAACTGGGGCTGCTTTGAGAGTGCCCACGGAGCTCTGAAAACTGAGATGTGGAACGTGGGGTGGTGAGTTTTGTTTTCCCGGGCAGAAGCCTTTGTCAGTACCAGGTAGGCCCTCGCCCTTCGGGGCCAGCTGCCCGCTGGGTTTTCGCGAATCTGAAATGCTGCCCACGGACAAGCTGCCACCTGTGCCAACTCGGGCTGCTTTGAGAGTGCCAATGGAGCGCTGCAAACTGAGACCAGGAACGTGCGTTGTCGAATTTTGTTTTTCAGGGACAGAAGCCTTTGTCAGTACCAGGTAGGACGTCTGACCTTCGGGGCCGGGTGGCAGCGGGATTTCCGCGTAATTAAATATGCCGCCTAGGGACAAGCTGCCACCCGTGCCAACTCGCGCTGCTTTGAGAGTGCCCATGGAGCGCTGAAAACTGAGACCATTAACTTTGGTTGGTGGGTTTTATTTCCCCGGGCAGAAGCATTTGTCAGTACCAGGTAGGCCCTCGGCCTTTTTGGGCTGTCTGGCTGCAGGATATCCGCGAATTTGAAGATGCCACCCAGGGACAAGCTGCCACCTGTGCCAACTCGGGCTGGTTTGAGAGTGCCCATGGAGCTCTGCAAACTGAGACCAGGAAAATGAGTTGGTGAATTTTGTTTCCCTGGGCAGAAGCATTTGTCAGTACCAGGTAGGCCCACGGCCCTTCGAAGCCAGCTTCCTTCTGGATTTCCGGGAATCTGAAGATGCCGCCCATGGACAAGCTGCCACCCGTGCCTACTCAGGCAGCTTTGAGAGTGCCCATGGAGCTCTGCAAACAGAAACCAGGAACGTGGGGTGCTGAGGTTTGTTTTCCCGGGCAGAAGCCTTTGTCAGTACCAGGTAGGCCCTCGGCTCTTCGTGGCCTGCTGCCTGCTGGATTTCCGGGAATCTGAAGATGCCGCCCAGGGACAGGCTGCCAGCTGTGCCAACTCGGGCTGCTTTGAGAGTGCCCATGGAGCTCTGCAAACTGAGACCAAGAACGTGGGAAGTGAGGTTTTTTTCCGAGGCAGAAGCCTTTGTCAGTACCAGGTAGGCCATCGCCCTTTTGAGCCGTCTGCCTGGTGGATTTCCGCGAATTTGAAGATGCCGCCCAGAGGCAAGGTTCCACCTGTGCCAACTCGCGCTGCTTTGAGAGTGCCCATGGAGCTCTGCAAACTGAGACCAGGACCGTGGGGTGCTGAGTTTTCTTTCCCCGGGCAGAAGCATTTGTCAGTACCAGGTAGGCCCTTTTTCTTCAGGGGCAGGCGGCCTTGTGGATTTCCACGAATATCAAGATGCAGCCCAGGGACAAGCTGCCACCTGTGCCAACTCGGGCTGCTTTGAGAGTGCCCATGGAGCTCTGCAAACTGAGATGTGGAACGTGGGTTGGTGAGTTCTGTTTTGCCGGGCAGAAGCCTTTGTCAGTACCCGGTAGGCCCTCGGCCCTTTTTGACTGTCTGGCTGCAGGATATCCGCGACTTTGAAGATGCCACCAGGGACAAGCTGCCACCTGAGCCAACTCAGGCTGCTTTGAGAGTTCCCATAGAGCTCTGCAAACTGAGACCCGGAACGTGGGGTGGTGGGTTTTTTTTTCCTGGGCAGAAGCCTTTGTCAGTATCAGGTAGGCCCTCAGTCCTTAGGGGCCGTCTGCCTGCTGGATTTCCTCAAATATCAAGATGCCGCCCAGGGACAAGATGCCACCTGTGCCAACTCAGGCGGCTTTGAGAGTGCCCATGGAGCTCTGCAAACTGAGACCATGAACGTGTGTTGGCGAATTTTGTTTAACTGGGCAGAAGCCTTTGTCTGTTCCAGGTAGGCCCACGGCCCTTCGGGGCCGGCTTCCTTTTGGATTTCCACAAATATCAAGATGCCGCCCAGGGACAAGCTGCCACCTGTGCTAACTCGGTCTGCTTTGAGAGTGCCCATGGAACTCTGAAAACTGAGACCAGGAACTTGGGTTTGTGGGTTTTGTTTCCCCAGGCAGAAGCATTTGTAGTACCAGGTAGGCCCTCGGCCCTTCGGGGCCGTCTGGCAGAAGGATTTCCATGAATATCAAGATGCCGCGCAGGGACAAGCTGCCACCTGTGCCAACTCGGGCTGCTTTGAGAGTGCCCATGGAGCTCTGGAAACTGAGACCAGGAACTTTGGGTGGGTTTTGTCTCCTTGGTCAGTGTATTGCACAATACCTAGGTGTCCCTTAGCACGTTGATGCTTGGTGACTGCTCGATTTCTGGAATAATCAGGATGCAGTCCAATGAAAGGCTGATAGCTCTGCCAACGTTGGCTGCTTGGACAGTGCCCTCAGAGCTCTGCAAACTGAGACCTAGACGGTGAGGTGTTGAGTTTTTTTTCCTGGGCTGTTGCCCGCACAGTACTTTTGTGGTAATTTGGGGCTTGAGACCAGGAAGGTGAGGTGGTGCGTTTTGTTTCCCTGGGAAAAAGCCCGCCACATTTTTTTGGAATGGCCTTGCGTACTGGCCCCGGTTGGCTGCTGTAATTCCGCATTGATCAAGATCTAGCTCACGTACAACCTGCCACCTGTGACAACTCAGGCTGCTGTGACAGTGCCTGTGGATACAACGCTCTGTTTGACTCTTAAAGGTCTAATTACAAGCTGTGTTTCATAAATTATGAGTGTGTTAAATGAATGTGTTCTAGGAATGTGGGATCCTTGAAATAGTATAATTTTTGATTTTCTTATGGTTCTAAGAATGTTTTACAAGCATAATGGGAATACTCCTTTATTTAGGTACTTTTTCTTCTAGAAAATATACCGTAAGTGTTTTCTAATATTAAATGACAGAGCGGCCTGTTGATCCTTTACTGGAAATTTTTCCTATTGTTCAAAAATAACAGAAAAAAGCTCTTGCAAAGATAAGGGGGAAAAATTGCTTTAAAAAGTATTTCATTACAGCTTTTAAAGGCAATTAAAGTGCACCCATTGCTGATGGGAAGCCGATAACTAGTTAAACATGTATTCACTTGGTACGTCTCTCTAAAGAAATACTCTAACATCAAGCAATTAATCCCTTCCATCATAGTTTTAGCCTCTTTCCTAGTTTAAATGTCAATGAAAAACATCATGAAGAACTCCATATGTGTCTCTCAAATTCATCTTACATACAAAGCAACTATTTTTCCACCGGTTTGCTTGATGGTCTGCTTACTGCATTCAGCATTTTTTGGCATGCTTTTTTGCTTCTTTCTGCTGTCAATACTGGCCAATACATGCCATCTGCCAATGGTAGGATTTCTCTCACCTAAGCATATGGATTGAATCTTTAAGATCACTTTTGATAAAATGGACAAAAAAAGAGTTGTTTGATTCCACCTAACATTGAGTCTCTTGGTAAAGGTCACCTGGAGAAAAGTTTTTGCTTCTAGAATTCAACTCATGGATTGAAATATTTGAGAAGACTGATAGGCACTGGAGCATGGAGACACCTTCAGCCTCTGTGGATATAAAGCCCAGATTAAAATGATCAATTCTCTCAACTTGATGGACTGTACTGAGCAGAATTCTGACTAGAATCTCTTTCACACATAGAACACCCTGTTCAAGACACATGGTAAGATGAAGCTCACCTCCGGTTCCCTGCAGGTATTTGTATTTCTAATGAGTCTTTGGGATGCCTAGATGATTTTCAGATGTCTAAAGTTGAGACAAAGCCCACGACTTTCTCAAGACCTGGAACCATCTCCCTAGAAGCTGCAAAACACACAATGCCTCACTTGTGTCAAATTTGCCAAAGCAAGGACTAGAGCAAGAACTGGATGCAAAATACTTGCACAGGGATGATAGTTTTTAAGATATTCATCAGATATTCTTCACATGGGAAGAGACTTTGAACTCTTCTGTGATAGAACCCCAAAACTAAATGTTTTTTTTTTTTTTCATTAAGCACTCTTCTTGATGCAATTCTTCAACTTGGCATGGCTTAATTCAATAGCATCCAAGTCAGAGAAAAATTGGTAAAGGCAGATAGGAAAGAAAATTAGAAATTCATTACTCAGAGTGTGAGTAGGAAGACAGGGAGCCATTCAAAAGAAAAAGGAAAAAAAACAGGAGCAGTGAAAATGAGACACATCCTGCATCTTTCCGGCGGGGAAGATGGATTATTTAATTAGTGACAAAATTAGAAGAGCCTGAACATTTGCTGTCCCACAACAGGAACAGAAAAACCATTGGGCACGCACATAATAGCCAAAGAAACATGACAAAGAGAAGGAAATACAGAGAATAGGAAAAAGAAGTAAGACGCTTTTTTCAATCATAGAAATTCAGGAGGTGTATCATTCTAATAACCTTTATTTATACAGTAAAAGAGTAGTTATATACAGTCGGGTAAATTGCAGCTATGTATCATTTTTAGACAGGAAATGTTTTCCAAGAAACATGTACCAGATTATAGCACAAGTTTCTGACTGCCAAAGAAGAAAGTACAAAACAACAAACACTTGGGTAAAGTCCCAGGAACCAGAGATCAAGATCTACACCGATATAAGGAGAGCGGTGAGTTTTTCAAGAAGCAAAAGCGAATGCAGCTGACTGTGCTTGTGGATGAAAAGCTGCGGGATTTTTTGCAATTCCAATAAGAGCGCACAAAAGCGCGGTGTTCGGCTGCCTCATGCTTCGCATGCGGTGAGCTGCACAGAAATGAAGCTGAGCAAGGTTCTTCAGCTTTGCCCTTTTTCAGCAGCTGCGCCCCACCGATGGATTGGAATATCTCTCGAGATCTTTTCCCTTGTCAACAATGTATTGTTGCTGCGTCTTGACCGCACAAGGATAAGTATGAAGAGATCACAGCCATCTCGAAATAAATTCGTCGCTTTATTAAAAAGATAAATGCTTCAACAATAAGCAGCCACGACAAAATCAGGACCAAGACTGGGAGACGTCTGCAGTGCTGGCACCCAATTTCTGTCAGCGAAAAGTCATGGAGAAGCTTTTAACTAGGATGCAGACGACGAGAGAGGCAGAAGCCGGAGGTACGGAGCTGTCCGGAGCGAAGTGCCGCGCGCGGGCGTCTTTCGCCCGAAGCAGCACACGGGGGCGCACCGCCACCGGCACAAGCAGCAGTGCGCAAAGAAGCGGCTCTTTCGCCTTCGGTAGACGGACAGCCGGCAGCTTGCAGGAGGTGAAGAAGCAAGCCGCACAACAGCAGCATTGTGTGCGCAGCTTTCGAACTGCTGCGGGATGGTGGATTGCCCCTCGCATGCCTTTTAAAATCACGTTAGCATGCGAATGGAAGAAGTTTTTGGACAACTTTGCAATGCATCTTGCTAGTGCTCCAGCAACACTCCGTGGAAACACTTGCGGGTCTCTTTGTGCTGCGAGATGCAAAGAACTGGGTGAACTCGTCAAGCAAGATGGGAAGATTTTGCAGTGCTGGCACACTTTCTCTCTCGGCGAGAAGTCATGGAGAAGCTTTTGGCTAGGATGCAGACGACGTGAGAGGCAGAAGACGGAGGTACGGGGCTGTCCGGAGCGAAGTGCCGCGCGCGGGCGTTATTCGCCCGAAGCAGCGCTCCGGAGCGAACCGCCACCGGCACAAGCAGCAGTGTGCGAAGAAGCCGCTCTTTCGCCTTCGGTAGACGGAGAGCCGGCAGCTTGCAGGAGGTGAAGAATCAAGCCGCACAAAACCAGCATTGTGTGCGCAGCTCTCGAACTGCTGCGGGATGGTAGATTGCCCCTCGCATGCCTTTTAAAATCACGTTAGCATGCGAATAGAAGGAGTTTTTGGACAACTTTGCAAGGCATCTTGCTAGTGCTCCTGCAACACTCCGTGGAAACTCTTGCGGGTCTCTTTGCGCTGCGAGATGCAAAGAACTGGGTGAACTCGTCAAGCAAGATGGGAAGATGTTTGCAGTGCTGGCAAACTTTCTCTCTGGGCGAGAAGTCATGGAGAAGCTTTTGGCTAGGATGCAGACGACGAGAGAGGCAGAAGCCGGAGGTACGGAGCTGTCCGGAGCGAAGTGCCGCGCGCGGGCGTCTTTCGCCCGAAGCAGCGCTCCGGAGCGCACCGCCACCGGCACAAGCAGCAGTGCGCGAAGAAGCGGCTCTTTCGCCTTCGGTAGACGGAGAGCCGGCAGCTTGCAGGTGGTGAAGAAGCAAGCCGCACAAAACCAGCATTGTGTGCGCAGCTCTCGAACTGCTGCGGGATGGTGGATTGCCCCTCGCATGCCTTTTAAAATCACGTTAGCATGCGAATGGAAGAAGTTTTTGGACAACTTTGCAATGCATCTTGCTAGTGCTCCAGCAACACTCCGTGGAAACACTTGCGGGTCTCTTTGTGCTGCGAGATGCAAAGAACTGGGTGAACTCGTCAAGCAAGATGGGAAGATGTTTGCAGTGCTGGCACACTTCCTCTCTCGGCGAGAAGTCAGGGAGAAGCTTTTGGCTAGGATGCAGACGACGAGAGAGACAGAAGCCGGAGGTACGGAGCTGTCCAGGGCGAAGTGCCGCTCGCGGGCGTCTTTCGCCCGAAGCAGCGCACCGCCACTGGCACAACCAGCAGTGCGCGAGGAAGCGGCTCTTTCGCCTTCGGTAGACGGAGAGCCGGCAGCTTGCAGGTGGTGAAGAAGCAAGCCGCACTTACCAGCCCCTTCGGGCTGGCTGGCAGCTAGATTTTAACGAATAACGAATTGCCACGCAGGGACAAGCTGCCCCCTGTGCCTACTCGGGCTGATTTGAGAGTGCCCATGGAGGTCTGCAAACTGAGGCCAGGAACGTGTGGGGGTGACTTTTTCCTTTCCGGGGCAGAAGCCTTTGTCAGTACCAGAGAGGCCCATGTTCCATAGGTACAGGATGCCTTCTGGATTTCCACGAATCTGAAGATGCCGCCCAGGGACAAGCTGCCATCTGTGCCAACTCGGGCTGCCTTAAGAGGGCCCATGGAGCTCTGGAAACGGAGAACAGGAACGTGGGGCGGTGAATTTTGTTTTCCAGGGCAGAAGCCTTTTTCAGTACCAGGTAGGCCCTCGACCCTTCGTGGCCGGGTGCCTGCTTTATTTCCACGAATCCGAAGATGCCGCCCACGGACAAGTTTCCACCTGTGCCAACTGGGGCTGCTTTGAGAGTGCCCACGGAGCTCTGAAAACTGAGACCAGGAACGTGGGGTGGTAGGTTTTGTTTCCCCAGGCAGAAGCATTTGTCAGAACTAGGTATGCCCTCGGCCCTTCGAGACCGTCTGCAGGCTGGATTTCCACGAATATCAAGATGCCGCCCATGGACAAGCTGCCCACTTGTGCCAACTCAAGCTACTTGGAGAGTGACCATGGAGCTCTGCAATCTGAGACCAGGAACGTGGGGTGGTGGGTTTTGTTTCCACGGGCAGAAGCCTTTGTCTGTTCCAGTTTGGACCATGGTCCATAGGGGAGGCTGGCAGCTGGATTTATGCGAATCTGAAGATGCTGCCCAGGGACAAGCTGCCACCTGTGCGAATTTGGGCTACTTTGAGAGTGCCCATGGAGCTCTGCAAACTGAGACCAGGAACGTGTGTTGGTGAATTTTTTTTCCCTGGGAAGAAGCCTTTGTCAGTACCAGATAGGCCCTTAGCACTTCGGCGCCAGCTTCCTTCTGGATTTCCACGAATATCAAGATGCTGCCCAGGGACAAGCTGCCACCTGTGCCAACTCGTGCTGCTTTGAGAGTGCCCATGGAGGTCTGCAAACTGAGACCAGGAACATGGAGTACTGAGTTTTGTATTCCCGGGCAGAAGCCTTTGTCAGTACCAGATAGGCCCTCGGCCCTAAGGGGCCGGCTGACTGCTGGATTTCCACGAATAACAAGATGCCGCCCAGGGACAAGCTGCCACCTGCGCCAACTCGTGCTGCTTTGAGAGTGCCCATGGAGCTCTTCAAACTGACACCAGGAATGTGGGGTTATGGGTTTTCTTTCCCCGGGCAGAAGCCTTTGTCAGTACCAGATAGGCCGTCGGCCCTTTGGGGCAGGCTGGCAGCAGGATTTCCACGAATATCAAGATGCCGCCCAGGGACAAGCTGCCACCTGTGCCAACGCGGGCTGCTTTGAGTGTGCCCATGGAGCTCTGGAAACTGAGACCAGAACCGTGTGTTGGCGAATTTTGTTTCACTGTGCAGAAGCCTTTGTCTGTACCAGGTAGGCCCTCGGCCCTTCGGCGCCAGCTTCCTTCTGGATTTCCACGTATATCAAGATGCTGCCCAGGGACAAATGTCCACCTGTGCTAACTTGGGCTGCATTGAGAGTGCCCATGGAGCTCTGCAATCTGAGACCAGGAACGTGGGGTGGTGGGTTTTATTTCCCCGGGCAGAAGCCTTTGTCAATACCAGGTAGGCCCTCGGAAATTAGGGGCCGGCTGGCAGCTGGATTACCACGAATATCAAGATGCTGCCCAGGGACAAGCTGCAACCTGTGCCTACTCGGGCTGCTTTGAGAGTGCCCATGGAGCTCTGCAAACGGAGACCAGGAACGTGGGGTGCTGAGGTTTGTTTTCTCGGGCAGAAGCCTTTGTCAATACCAGGTAGGCCCTCGGCCCTTTGGAGCCGGCTCCCTGCTTTATTTCCGCGAATCTGAAGATGCTGTCCAGGGACAAGTTTCCACCTGTGCCAACTCGCGCTGCTTTGAGAGTGCCCACGGAGCTCTGCAAACTGAGACCAGGAACGTGGGGTGGTCGGTTTTGTTTCCCCAGGCAGAAGCATTTGTCAGAACTAGGTATGCCCTCGGCCCTTCGAGACCGTCTGCAGGCTGGATTTCCAAGAATATCAAGATGCCGCCCATGGACAAGCTGCCCACTTGTGCCAACTCAAGCTGCTTTGAGAGTGCCCATGGAGCTCTGCAATCTGAGACCAGGAACGTGGGGTGGTGGGTTTTGTTTCCCTGGGTAGAAGCCCTTGTCTGTACCAGTTAGGACCATGTTCCATAGGGGAGGCTGGCAGCTGGATTTATGCGAATCTGAAGATGCTGCCCAGGGACAAGCTGCCACCTGTGCGAATTTGGGCTACTTTGAGAGTGCCCATGGAGCTCTGCAAACTGAGACCAGGAACGTGTGTTGGTGAGTTTTTTTTCCCTGGGAAGAAGCCTTTGTCAGTACCAGGTAGGCCCTTGGCCCTTCGGCGCCAGCTTCCTTCTGGATTTCCACGAATATCAAGATGCTGCCAAGGGACAAGCTGCCACCGGTGCAAACTCCTGCTGCTTTGAGAGTGCCCATGGAGCTCTGCAAACTGAGACCAGGAACGTGGGCTTCTGAGTTTTTTTTTCCGGGGCAGAAGCCTTTGTCTGTACCAGATAGGCCCTCGGCCCTTCGGAGCCGGCTCCCTGCTTTATTTCCGCGAATCTGAAGATGCTGCCCAGGGACAAGCTGCCACCTGTGCCAACTGGGGCTACTTTGAGAGTGCCCATGGAGCTCGGCAAACTCAGACCAGGAACGTGGGCTGGTGGGTTTTGTTTTCCGGGGGAGAAGCCTTTGTCTGTACCAGTTAGGACCATTTTCCATAGGGGCCGGCTGACTGCTAAATTTATGCGAATCTGAAGATGCCGCCCAGGGACAAGCTGCCACCTGTGCAAACTGGGGCTGCTTTGAGAGTGCCCATGGAGCTCTGCAAACTGAGACCAGGAATGTGTGTTGGTGAATTTTTTTTCCCTGGGAAGAAGCTTTTGTCAGTCCCAGGTAGGCCCTCGGCCCTTCGGAGCCGTCTGTCTGCTGGATTTCCAGGAATAACAAGATGTTGCCGAGGGACAAGCTGCCACTTGTGCCAACTCGGGCTGCTTTGAGAGTGCCCATGGAGCTCTGCAAACTGAGACCAGGAACGTGGAGTACTGAGTTTTGTATTCCCTGGCAGAAGCCTTTGTCAGTACCAGATAGGCCCATGTTCCATAGGTGAAGGCTGCCTTCTGGATTTCCGCGAATCTGAAGATGCCGCCCAGGGACAAGCTGCCACCTGTGCCTACTCGGGCTGCTTTGAGAGTGCCCACAGAGCTCTTCAAACTGAGACCAGGAACGTGGGCTGGTGGGTTTTGTTTCCGCAGGCAGAAGCCTCTGTCAGTACCAGATAGGCCCTTTGTCCTTAAGGGCAGGCTGCCTGCTGGATTTCCACGAATATCAAGATGCCGCCCAGGGACAAGCTGCCACCTGTGCCAACTCGTGCTGCTTGGAGAGTGCCCATGGAGCTCTGCAAACTGAGACCAGGAACGTGGAGTACTGAGTTTTGTATTCCCGGGCAGAAGCCTTTGTCAGTACCAGATAGGCCCTCGGCCCTAAGGGGCCGGCTGACTGCTGGATTTCCACGAATAACAAGATGCCGCCCAGGTTCAAGGTGCCACCTGTGCCAACTCGTGCTGCTTTGAGAGTGCCCATGGAGCTCTTCAAACTGACACCAGGAATGTGGGGTTATGGGTTTTCTTTCCCCGGGCAGAAGCCTTTGTCAGTACCAGATAGGCCCTCGGCCCTAAGGGGCAGGCTGGCTGCAGGATTTCCACAAATATCAAGATGCCGCCCAGGGACAAGCTGCCACATGTGCCAACTGGTGCTGCTTTGAGTGTGCCCATGGAGCTCTGCAAACGGAGACCAGAACCGTGTGTTGGCGAATTTTGTTTCACTGTGCAGAAGCCTTTGTCTGTACCAGGTAGGCCCTCGGCCCTTCGGCGCCAGCTTCCTTCTAGATTTCCACGAATATCAAGATGCTGCCCAGGGACAAATGTCCACCTGTGCTAACTCGGGCTGCATTGAGAGTGCCCATGGAGCTCTGGAAACTGAGACCAGGAACGTGGGGTGGTGGGTTTTATTTCCCCGGGCAGAAGCCTTTGTCAATACCAGGTAGGCCCTCGGAAATTAGGGGCCGGCTGGCAGCTGGATTACCACGAATATCAAGATGCTGCCCAGGGACAAGCTGCAACCTGTGCCAACTTGGGCTGCTTGGAGAGTGCCCATAAAGCTCTGCAATCTGTGACCAGGAACGTGGGGTGGTGGGTTTTGTTTCCGCAGGCAGAAGCCTTTGTCTGTACCAGTTAGGACCATGTTCCATAGGGGGAGGCTGGCAGCTGGATTTATGTGAATCTGAAGATGCTGCCCAGGGACAAGCTGCCACCTGTGCGAATTTGGGCTACTTTGAGAATGCCCATGGAGCTCTGCAAACTGAGACCAGGAACGTGTGTTGGTGAGTTTTTTTTCCCTGGGAAGAAGCCTTTGTCAGTACCAGGTAGGCCCTTGGCCCTTCGGCGCCAGATTCCTTCTGGATTTCCACGAATATCAAGATGCTGCCCAGCGACAAGTTGCCACCTGTGCCAACTCGGGCTGCATTGAGATTGCCCATGGAGCTCTGGAAACTGAGACCAGGAACGTGGGGTGGTGGGTTTTCTTTCCCTGGGCAGAAGCCTTTGTCAGTACCAGGTAGGCCCTTGTTTCTTAGGGGCAGGCTGGCAGCAGGATTTCCATGAATATCAAGGTGCTGCCCAGGGACAAGCTGCCACCTGTGCAAACTCGTGCTGCTTTGAGAGTGCCCATGGAGCTCTGCAAACTGAGACCAGGAAAGTGGGCTTCTGAGTTTTTTTTTCCGGGGCAGAAGCCTTTGTCAGTACCAGATAGGCCCTCGGCCCTTCGGAGCCGGCTCCCTGCCTTATTTCCGCGAATCTGAAGATGCTGCCCAGGGACAAGCTGCCACCTGTGCCAATTGGGGCTACTTTGAGAGTGCCCATGGAGCTCGGCAAACTCAGACCAGGAACGTGGGCTGGTGGGTTTTGTTTTCCGGGGGAGAAGCCTTTGTCTGTACCAGTTAGGACCACTTTCCATAGGGGCAGGCTGCCTGCTGGATTTCCACGAGTAACAAGATGCCGCCCAGCAACAAGCTGCCACCTGTGCCAACTCGTGCTGCTTTGAGAGTGCCCATGGAGCTCTTAAACTGACACCAGGAATGTGGGGTTATGGGTTTTCTTTCCCCGGGCAGAAGCCTTTGTCAGTACCAGATAGGCCCTCGGCCCTTTGGGGCAGGCTGGCTGCAGGATTTCCACGAATATCAAGATGCCGCCCAGGGACAGGCTGCCACCTGTGCCAACTCGTGCTGCTTTGAGAGTGCCCAGGGAGCTCTGGAAACTGAGACCAGAACCGTGTGTTGGCGAATTTTTTTTCACTGTGCAGAAGCCTTTGTCTGTACCAGGTAGGCCCTCGGCCCTTCGGCGCCAGCTTCCTTCTGGATTTCCATGTATATCAAGATGCTGCCCAGGGACAAATGTCCACCTGTGCCAACTCGGGCTGCATTGAGAGTGCCCATGGAGCTCTGGAAACTGAGACCAGGAACGTGGGGTGGTGGGTTTTATTTCCCCGGGCAGAAGCCTTTGTCAATACCAGGTAGGCCCTCGGAAATTAGGGGCCGGCTGGCAGCTGGATTACCACGAATATCAAGATGCTGCCCAGGGACAAGCTGCAACCTGTGCCTACTCGGGCTGCTTTGAGAGTGCCCATGGAGCTCTGCAAACGGAGACCAGGAACGTGGGGTGCTGAGGTTTGTTTTCTCGGGCAGAAGCCTTTGTCAATACCAGGTAGGCCCTCGGCCCTTTGGAGCCGGCTCCCTGCTTTATTTCCGCGAATCTGAAGATGCTGTCCAGGGACAAGTTTCCACCTGTGCCAACTCGCGCTGCTTTGAGAGTGCCCACGGAGCTCTGCAAACTGAGACCAGGAACGTGGGGTGGTCGGTTTTGTTTCCCCAGGCAGAAGCATTTGTCAGAACTAGGTATGCCCTCGGCCCTTCGAGACCGTCTGCAGGCTGGATTTCCAAGAATATCAAGATGCCGCCCATGGACAAGCTGCCCACTTGTGCCAACTCAAGCTGCTTTGAGAGTGCCCATGGAGCTCTGCAATCTGAGACCAGGAACGTGGGGTGGTGGGTTTTGTTTCCCTGGGTAGAAGCCCTTGTCTGTACCAGTTAGGACCATGTTCCATAGGGGAGGCTGGCAGCTGGATTTATGCGAATCTGAAGATGCTGCCCAGGGACAAGCTGCCACCTGTGCGAATTTGGGCTACTTTGAGAGTGCCCATGGAGCTCTGCAAACTGAGACCAGGAACGTGTGTTGGTGAATTTTTTTTCCCTGGGAAGAAGCCTTTGTCAGTACCAGGTAGGCCCTTGTTTCTTAGGGGCAGGCTGGCAGCAGGATTTCCATGAATATCAAGGTGCTGCCCAGGGACAAGCTGCCACCTGTGCAAACTCGTGCTGCTTTGAGAGTGCCCATGGAGCTCTGCAAACTGAGACCAGGAAAGTGGGCTTCTGAGTTTTTTTTTCCGGGGCAGAAGCCTTTGTCAGTACCAGATAGGCCCTCGGCCCTTCGGAGCCGGCTCCCTGCCTTATTTCCGCGAATCTGAAGATGCTGCCCAGGGACAAGCTGCCACCTGTGCCAATTGGGGCTACTTTGAGAGTGCCCATGGAGCTCGGCAAACTCAGACCAGGAACGTGGGCTGGTGGGTTTTGTTTTCCGGGGGAGAAGCCTTTGTCTGTACCAGTTAGGACCACTTTCCATAGGGGCAGGCTGCCTGCTGGATTTCCACGAGTAACAAGATGCCGCCCAGCAAGAAGCTGCCACCTGTGCCAACTCGTGCTGCTTTGAGAGTGCCCATGGAGCTCTTAAACTGACACCAGGAATGTGGGGTTATGGGTTTTCTTTCCCCGGGCAGAAGCCTTTGTCAGTACCAGATAGGCCCTCGGCCCTTTGGGGCAGGCTGGCTGCAGGATTTCCACGAATATCAAGATGCCGCCCAGGGACAGGCTGCCACCTGTGCCAACTCGTGCTGCTTTGAGAGTGCCCAGGGAGCTCTGGAAACTGAGACCAGAACCGTGTGTTGGCGAATTTTTTTTCACTGTGCAGAAGCCTTTGTCTGTACCAGGTAGGCCCTCGGCCCTTCGGCGCCAGCTTCCTTCTGGATTTCCATGTATATCAAGATGCTGCCCAGGGACAAATGTCCACCTGTGCCAACTCGGGCTGCATTGAGGGTGCCCATGGAGCTCTGGAAACTGAGACCAGGAACGTGGGGTGGTGGGTTTTATTTCCCCCGGGCAGAAGCCTTTGTCAATACCAGGTAGGCCCTCGGAAATTAGGGGCCGGCTGGCAGCTGGATTACCACGAATATCAAGATGCTGCCCAGGGACAAGCTGCAACCTGTGCCTACTCGGGCTGCTTTGAGAGTGCCCATGGAGCTCTGCAAACGGAGACCAGGAACGTGGGGTGCTGAGGTTTGTTTTCTCGGGCAGAAGCCTTTGTCAATACCAGGTAGGCCCTCGGCCCTTTGGAGCCGGCTCCCTGCTTTATTTCCGCGAATCTGAAGATGCTGTCCAGGGACAAGTTTCCACCTGTGCCAACTCGCGCTGCTTTGAGAGTGCCCACGGAGCTCTGCAAACTGAGACCAGGAACGTGGGGTGGTCGGTTTTGTTTCCCCAGGCAGAAGCATTTGTCAGAACTAGGTATGCCCTCGGCCCTTCGAGACCGTCTGCAGGCTGGATTTCCAAGAATATCAAGATGCCGCCCATGGACAAGCTGCCCACTTGTGCCAACTCAAGCTGCTTTGAGAGTGCCCATGGAGCTCTGCAATCTGAGACCAGGAACGTGGGGTGGTGGGTTTTGTTTCCCTGGGTAGAAGCCCTTGTCTGTACCAGTTAGGACCATGTTCCATAGGGGAGGCTGGCAGCTGGATTTATGCGAATCTGAAGATGCTGCCCAGGGACAAGCTGCCACCTGTGCGAATTTGGGCTACTTTGAGAGTGCCCATGGAGCTCTGCAAACTGAGACCAGGAACGTGTGTTGGTGAATTTTTTTTCCCTGGGAAGAAGCCTTTGTCAGTACCAGGTAGGCCCTCGGCCCTTCGGAGCCGGCTCCCTGCTTTATTTCCGCGAATCTGAAGATGCTGCCCAGGGACAAGTTTCCACCTGTGCCAACTCGCGCTGCTTTGAGAGTGCCCATGGAGCTCTGCAAACTGAGACCAGGAACGTGGGCTGGTGGGTTTTGTTTTCCGGGGGAGAAGCCTTTGTCTGTACCAGTTAGGACCATTTTCCATAGGGGCCGGCTGACTGCTAAATTTATGCGAATCTGAAGATGCCGCCCAGGGACAAGCTGCCACCTGTGCAAACTGGGGCTGCTTTGAGAGTGCCCATGGAGCTCTGCAAACTGAGACCAGGAATGTGTGTTGGTGAATTTTTTTTCCCTGGGAAGAAGCTTTTGTCAGTCCCAGGTAGGCCCTCGGCCCTTCGGAGCCGTCTGTCTGCTGGATTTCCAGGAATAACAAGATGTTGCCGAGGGACAAGCTGCCACTTGTGCCAACTCGGGCTGCTTTGAGAATGCCCATGGAGCTCTGCAAACTGAGACCAGGAACGTGGAGTACTGAGTTTTGTATTCCCTGGCAGAAGCCTTTGTCAGTACCAGATAGGCCCATGTTCCATAGGTGAAGGCTGCCTTCTGGATTTCCGCGAATCTGAAGATGCCGCCCAGGGACAAGCTGCCACCTGTGCCTACTCGGGCTGCTTTGAGAGTGCCCACAGAGCTCTTCAAACTGAGACCAGGAACGTGGGCTGGTGGGTTTTGTTTCCGCAGGCAGAAGCCTCTGTCAGTACCAGATAGGCCCTTTGTCCTTAAGGGCAGGCTGCCTGCTGGATTTCCACGAATATCAAGATGCCGCCCAGGGACAAGCTGCCACCTGTGCCAACTCGTGCTGCTTGGAGAGTGCCCATGGAGCTCTGCAAACTGAGACCAGGAACGTGGAGTACTGAGTTTTGTATTCCCGGGCAGAAGCCTTTGTCAGTACCAGATAGGCCCTCGGCCCTAAGGGGCCGGCTGACTGCTGGATTTCCACGAATTACAAGATGCCGCCCAGGTTCAAGCTGCCACCTGTGCCAACTCGTGCTGCTTTGAGAGTGCCCATGGAGCTCTTCAAACTGACACCAGGAATGTGGGGTTATGGGTTTTCTTTCCCCGGGCAGAAGCCTTTGTCAGTACCAGATAGGCCCTCGGCCCTTCGGGGCAGGCTGGCTGCAGGATTTCCACAAATATCAAGATGCCGCCCAGGGACAAGCTGCCACATGTGCCAACTGGTGCTGCTTTGAGTGTGCCCATGGAGCTCTGCAAACGGAGACCAGAACCGTGTGTTGGCGAATTTTGTTTCACTGTGCAGAAGCCTTTGTCTGTACCAGGTAGGCCCTCGGCCCTTCGGCGCCAGCTTCCTTCTAGATTTCCACGTATATCAAGATGCTGCCCAGGGACAAATGTCCACCTGTGCTAACTCGGGCTGCATTGAGAGTGCCCATGGAGCTCTGGAAACTGAGACCAGGAACGTGGGGTGGTGGGTTTTATTTCCCCGGGCAGAAGCCTTTGTCAATACCAGGTAGGCCCTCGGAAATTAGGGGCCGGCTGGCAGCTGGATTACCACGAATATCAAGATGCTGCCCAGGGACAAGCTGCAACCTGTGCCAACTTGGGCTGCTTGGAGAGTGCCCATAAAGCTCTGCAATCTGTGACCAGGAACGTGGGGTGGTGGGTTTTGTTTCCGCAGGCAGAAGCCTTTGTCTGTACCAGTTAGGACCATGTTCCATAGGGGGAGGGTGGCAGCTGGATTTATGTGAATCTGAAGATGCTGCCCAGGGACAAGCTGCCACCTGTGCGAATTTGGGCTACTTTGAGAATGCCCATGGAGCTCTGCAAACTGAGACCAGGAACGTGTGTTGGTGAGTTTTTTTTCCCTGGGAAGAAGCCTTTGTCAGTACCAGGTAGGCCCTTGGCCCTTCGGCGCCAGATTCCTTCTGGATTTCCACGAATATCAAGATGCTGCCCAGGGACAAGTTGCCACCTGTGCCAACTCGGGCTGCATTGAGATTGCCCATGGAGCTCTGGAAACTGAGACCAGGAACGTGGGGTGGTGGGTTTTCTTTCCCCGGGCAGAAGCCTTTGTCAGTACCAGGTAGGCCCTTGTTTCTTAGGGGCAGGCTGGCAGCAGGATTTCCATGAATATCAAGGTGCTGCCCAGGGACAAGCTGCCACCTGTGCAAACTCGTGCTGCTTTGAGAGTGCCCATGGAGCTCTGCAAACTGAGACCAGGAAAGTGGGCTTCTGAGTTTTTTTTTCCGGGGCAGAAGCCTTTGTCAGTACCAGATAGGCCCTCGGCCCTTCGGAGCCGGCTCCCTGCCTTATTTCCGCGAATCTGAAGATGCTGCCCAGGGACAAGCTGCCACCTGTGCCAATTGGGGCTACTTTGAGAGTGCCCATGGAGCTCGGCAAACTCAGACCAGGAACGTGGGCTGGTGGGTTTTGTTTTCCGGGGGAGAAGCCTTTGTCTGTACCAGTTAGGACCACTTTCCATAGGGGCAGGCTGCCTGCTGGATTTCCACGAGTAACAAGATGCCGCCCAGCAACAAGCTGCCACCTGTGCCAACTCGTGCTGCTTTGAGAGTGCCCATGGAGCTCTTAAACTGACACCAGGAATGTGGGTTTATGGGTTTTCTTTCCCCGGGCAGAAGCCTTTGTCAGTACCAGATAGGCCCTCGGCCCTTTGGGGCAGGCTGGCTGCAGGATTTCCACGAATATCAAGATGCCGCCCAGGGACAGGCTGCCACCTGTGCCAACTCGTGCTGCTTTGAGAGTGCCCAGGGAGCTCTGGAAACTGAGACCAGAACCGTGTGTTGGCGAATTTTTTTTCACTGTGCAGAAGCCTTTGTCTGTACCAGGTAGGCCCTCGGCCCTTCGGCGCCAGCTTCCTTCTGGATTTCCATGTATATCAAGATGCTGCCCAGGGACAAATGTCCACCTGTGCCAACTCGGGCTGCATTGAGAGTGCCCATGGAGCTCTGGAAACTGAGACCAGGAACGTGGGGTGGTGGGTTTTATTTCCCCGGGCAGAAGCCTTTGTCAATACCAGGTAGGCCCTCGGAAATTAGGGGCCGGCTGGCAGCTGGATTACCACGAATATCAAGATGCTGCCCAGGGACAAGCTGCAACCTGTGCCTACTCGGGCTGCTTTGAGAGTGCCCATGGAGCTCTGCAAACGGAGACCAGGAACGTGGGGTGCTGAGGTTTGTTTTCTCGGGCAGAAGCCTTTGTCAATACCAGGTAGGCCCTCGGCCCTTTGGAGCCGGCTCCCTGCTTTATTTCCGCGAATCTGAAGATGCTGTCCAGGGACAAGTTTCCACCTGTGCCAACTCGCGCTGCTTTGAGAGTGCCCACGGAGCTCTGCAAACTGAGACCAGGAACGTGGGGTGGTCGGTTTTGTTTCCCCAGGCAGAAGCATTTGTCAGAACTAGGTATGCCCTCGGCCCTTCGAGACCGTCTGCAGGCTGGATTTCCAAGAATATCAAGATGCCGCCCATGGACAAGCTGCCCACTTGTGCCAACTCAAGCTGCTTTGAGAGTGCCCATGGAGCTCTGCAATCTGAGACCAGGAACGTGGGGTGGTGGGTTTTGTTTCCCTGGGTAGAAGCCCTTGTCTGTACCAGTTAGGACCATGTTCCATAGGGGAGGCTGGCAGCTGGATTTATGCGAATCTGAAGATGCTGCCCAGGGACAAGCTGCCACCTGTGCGAATTTGGGCTACTTTGAGAGTGCCCATGGAGCTCTGCAAACTGAGACCAGGAACGTGTGTTGGTGAATTTTTTTTCCCTGGGAAGAAGCCTTTGTCAGTACCAGGTAGGCCCTCGGCCCTTCGGAGCCGGCTCCCTGCTTTATTTCCGCGAATCTGAAGATGCTGCCCAGGGACAAGTTTCCACCTGTGCCAACTCGGGCTGCTTTGAGAGTGCCCATGGAGCTCTGCAAACTGAGACCAGGAACGTGGGCTGGTGGGTTTTGTTTTCCGGGGGAGAAGCCTTTGTCTGTACCAGTTAGGACCATTTTCCATAGGGGCCGGCTGACTGCTAAATTTATGCGAATCTGAAGATGCCGCCCAGGGACAAGCTGCCACCTGTGCAAACTGGGGCTGCTTTGAGAGTGCCCATGGAGCTCTGCAAACTGAGACCAGGAATGTGTGTTGGTGAATTTTTTTTCCCTGGGAAGAAGCTTTTGTCAGTCCCAGGTAGGCCCTCGGCCCTTCGGAGCCGTCTGTCTGCTGGATTTCCAGGAATAACAAGATGTTGCCGAGGGACAAGCTGCCACTTGTGCCAACTCGGGCTGCTTTGAGAGTGCCCATGGAGCTCTGCAAACTGAGACCAGGAACGTGGAGTACTGAGTTTTGTATTCCCGGGCAGAAGCCTTTGTCAGTACCAGATAGGCCCTCGGCCCTAAGGGGCCGGCTGACTGCTGGATTTCCACGAATTACAAGATGCCGCCCAGGTTCAAGCTGCCACCTGTGCCAACTCGTGCTGCTTTGAGAGTGCCCATGGAGCTCTTCAAACTGACACCAGGAATGTGGGGTTATGGGTTTTCTTTCCCCGGGCAGAAGCCTTTGTCAGTACCAGATAGGCCCTCGGCCCTAAGGGGCAGGCTGGCTGCAGGATTTCCACAAATATCAAGATGCCGCCCAGGGACAAGCTGCCACATGTGCCAACTGGTGCTGCTTTGAGTGTGCCCATGGAGCTCTGCAAACGGAGACCAGAACCGTGTGTTGGCGAATTTTGTTTCACTGTGCAGAAGCCTTTGTCTGTACCAGGTAGGCCCTCGGCCCTTCGGCGCCAGCTTCCTTCTAGATTTCCACGAATATCAAGATGCTGCCCAGGGACAAATGTCCACCTGTGCTAACTCGGGCTGCATTGAGAGTGCCCATGGAGCTCTGGAAACTGAGACCAGGAACGTGGGGTGGTGGGTTTTATTTCCCCGGGCAGAAGCCTTTGTCAATACCAGGTAGGCCCTCGGAAATTAGGGGCCGGCTGGCAGCTGGATTACCACGAATATCAAGATGCTGCCCAGGGACAAGCTGCAACCTGTGCCAACTTGGGCTGCTTGGAGAGTGCCCATAAAGCTCTGCAATCTGTGACCAGGAACGTGGGGTGGTGGGTTTTGTTTCCGCAGGCAGAAGCCTTTGTCTGTACCAGTTAGGACCATGTTCCATAGGGGGAGGCTGGCAGCTGGATTTATGTGAATCTGAAGATGCTGCCCAGGGACAAGCTGCCACCTGTGCGAATTTGGGCTACTTTGAGAATGCCCATGGAGCTCTGCAAACTGAGACCAGGAACGTGTGTTGGTGAGTTTTTTTTCCCTGGGAAGAAGCCTTTGTCAGTACCAGGTAGGCCCTTGGCCCTTCGGCGCCAGATTCCTTCTGGATTTCCACGAATATCAAGATGCTGCCCAGGGACAAGTTGCCACCTGTGCCAACTCGGGCTGCATTGAGATTGCCCATGGAGCTCTGGAAACTGAGACCAGGAACGTGGGGTGGTGGGTTTTCTTTCCCCGGGCAGAAGCCTTTGTCAGTACCAGGTAGGCCCTTGTTTCTTAGGGGCAGGCTGGCAGCAGGATTTCCATGAATATCAAGGTGCTGCCCAGGGACAAGCTGCCACCTGTGCAAACTCGTGCTGCTTTGAGAGTGCCCATGGAGCTCTGCAAACTGAGACCAGGAAAGTGGGCTTCTGAGTTTTTTTTTCCGGGGCAGAAGCCTTTGTCAGTACCAGATAGGCCCTCGGCCCTTCGGAGCCGGCTCCCTGCCTTATTTCCGCGAATCTGAAGATGCTGCCCAGGGACAAGCTGCCACCTGTGCCAACTGGGGCTACTTTGAGAGTGCCCATGGAGCTCGGCAAACTCAGACCAGGAACGTGGGCTGGTGGGTTTTGTTTTCCGGGGCAGAAGCCTTTGTCTGTACCAGTTAGGACCACTTTCCATAGGGGCAGGCTGCCTGCTGGATTTCCACGAGTAACAAGATGCCGCCCAGCAACAAGCTGCCACCTGTGCCAACTCGTGCTGCTTTGAGAGTGCCCATGGAGCTCTTAAACTGACACCAGGAATGTGGGGTTATGGGTTTTCTTTCCCCGGGCAGAAGCCTTTGTCAGTACCAGATAGGCCCTCGGCCCTTTGGGGCAGGCTGGCTGCAGGATTTCCACGAATATCAAGATGCCGCCCAGGGACAAGCTGCCACCTGTGCCAACTCGTGCTGCTTTGAGAGTGCCCAGGGAGCTCTGGAAACTGAGACCAGAACCGTGTGTTGGCGAATTTTTTTTCACTGTGCAGAAGCCTTTGTCTCTACCAGATAGGCCCTCGGCCCTTCGGCGCCAGCTTCCTTCTGGATTTCCATGTATATCAAGATGCTGCCCAGGGACAAATGTCCACCTGTGCTAACTCGGGCTGCATTGAGAGTGCCCATGGAGCTCTGGAAACTGAGACCAGGAACGTGGGGTGGTGGGTTTAATTTCCCCGGGCAGAAGCCTTTGTCAATACCAGGTAGGCCCTCGGAAATTAGGGGCCGGCTGGCAGCTGGATTACCACGAATATCAAGATGCTGCCCAGGGACAAGCTGCAACCTGTGCCTACTCGGGCTGCTTTGAGAGTGCCCATGGAGCTCTGCAAACGGAGACCAGGAACGTGGGGTGCTGAGGTTTGTTTTCTCGGGCAGAAGCCTTTGTCAATACCAGGTAGGCCCTCGGCCCTTTGGAGCCGGCTCCCTGCTTTATTTCCGCGAATCTGAAGATGCTGTCCAGGGACAAGTTTCCACCTGTGCCAACTCGCGCTGCTTTGAGAGTGCCCACGGAGCTCTGCAAACTGAGACCAGGAACGTGGGGTGGACGGTTTTGTTTCCCCAGGCAGAAGCATTTGTCAGAACTAGGTATGCCCTCGGCCCTTCGAGACCGTCTGCAGGCTGGATTTCCAAGAATATCAAGATGCTGCCCATGGACAAGCTGCCCACTTGTGCCAACTCAAGCTGCTTTGAGAGTGCCCATGGAGCTCTGCAATCTGAGACCAGGAACGTGGGGTGGTGGGTTTTGTTTCCCTGGGTAGAAGCCCTTGTCTGTACCAGTTAGGACCATGTTCCATAGGGGAGGCTGGCAGCTGGATTTATGCGAATCTGAAGATGCTGCCCAGGGACAAGCTGCCACCTGTGCGAATTTGGGCTACTTTGAGAGTGCCCATGGAGCTCTGCAAACTGAGACCAGGAATGTGTGTTGGTGAATTTTTTTTCCCTGGGAAGAAGCTTTTGTCAGTCCCAGGTAGGCCCTCGGCCCTTCGGAGCCGTCTGTCTGCTGGATTTCCAGGAATAACAAGATGTTGCCGAGGGACAAGCTGCCACTTGTGCCAACTCGGGCTGCTTTGAGAGTGCCCATGGAGCTCTGCAAACTGAGACCAGGAACGTGGAGTACTGAGTTTTGTATTCCCTGGCAGAAGCCTTTGTCAGTACCAGATAGGCCCATGTTCCATAGGTGAAGGCTGCCTTCTGGATTTCCGCGAATCTGAAGATGCCGCCCAGGGACAAGCTGCCACCTGTGCCAACTCGGGCTGCTTTGAGAGTGCCCACAGAGCTCTTCAAACTGAGACCAGGAACGTGGGCTGGTGGGTTTTGTTTCCACAGGCAGAAGCCTCTGTCAGTACCAGATAGGCCCTTTGTCCTTAAGGGCAGGCTGCCTGCTGGATTTCCACGAATATCAAGATGCCGCCCAGGGACAAGCTGCCACCTGTGCCAACTCGTGCTGCTTGGAGAGTGCCCATGGAGCTCTGCAAACTGAGACCAGGAACGTGGAGTACTGAGTTTTGTATTCCCGGGCAGAAGCCTTTGTCAGTACCAGATAGGCCCTCGGCCCTAAGGGGCCGGCTGACTGCTGGATTTCCACGAATAACAAGATGCCGCCCAGGTTCAAGCTGCCACCTGTGCCAACTCGTGCTGCTTTGAGAGTGCCCATGGAGCTCTTCAAACTGACACCAGGAATGTGGGTTTATGTGTTTTCTTTCCCCGGGCAGAAGCCTTTGTCAGTACCAGATAGGCCCTCGGCCCTTTGGGGCAGGCTGGCTGCAGGATTTCCACAAATATCAAGATGCCGCCCAGGGACAAGCTGCCACATGTGCCAACTGGTGCTGCTTTGAGTGTGCCCATGGAGCTCTGCAAACGGAGACCAGAACCGTGTGTTGGCGAATTTTGTTTCACTGTGCAGAAGCCTTTGTCTGTACCAGGTAGGCCCTCGGCCCTTCGGCGCCAGCTTCCTTCTAGATTTCCACGAATATCAAGATGCTGCCCAGGGACAAATGTCCACCTGTGCTAACTCGGGCTGCATTGAGAGTGCCCATGGAGCTCTGGAAACTGAGACCAGGAACGTGGGGTGGTGGGTTTTATTTCCCCGGGCAGAAGCCTTTGTCAATACCAGGTAGGCCCTCGGAAATTAGGGGCCGGCTGGCAGCTGGATTACCACGAATATCAAGATGCTGCCCAGGGACAAGCTGCAACCTGTGCCAACTTGGGCTGCTTGGAGAGTGCCCATGGAGCTCTGCAATCTGAGACCAGGAACGTGGGGTGGTGGGTTTTTTTTCCCCGGGCAGAAGCCTTTGTCAGTACCAGGTAGGCCCTTGTTTCTTAGGGGCAGGCTGGCAGCAGGATTTCCATGAATATCAAGATGCTGCCCAGGGACAAGCTGCTACCGGTGCAAACTCGGGCTGCTTTGAGAGTGCCCATGGAGCTCTGCAAACTGAGACCAGGAAAGTGGGCTTCTGAGTTTTTTTTTCCGGGGCAGAAGCCTTTGTCAGTACCAGATAGGCCCTCGGCCCTTCGGAGCCGGCTCCCTGCCTTATTTCTGCGAATCTGAAGATGCTGCCCAGGGACAAGCTGCCACCTGTGCCAACTGGGGCTACTTTGAGAGTGCCCATGGAGCTCGGCAAACTCAGACCAGGAACGTGGCCTGGTGGGTTTTGTTTTCCGGGGGAGAAGCCTTTGTCTGTACCAGTTAGGACCACTTTCCATAGGGGCAGGCTGCCTGCTGGATTTCCACGAATAACAAGATGCCGCCCAGGGACAAGCTGCCACCTGTGCCAACTCGGGCTGCTTTGAGAGTGCCCATGGAGCTCTGCAAACTGAGACCAGGAACGTGGAGTACTGAGTTTTGTATTCCCGGGCAGAAGCCTTTGTCAGTACCAGATAGGCCCTCGGCCCTAAGGGGCCGGCTGACTGCTGGATTTCCACGAATAACAAGATGCCGCCCAGGTTCAAGCTGCCACCTGTGCCAACTCGTGCTGCTTTGAGAGTGCCCATGGAGCTCTTCAAACTGACACCAGGAATGTGGGGTTATGGGTTTTCTTTCCCCGGGCAGAAGCCTTTGTCAGTACCAGATAGGCCCTCGGCCCTTTGGGGCAGGCTGGCTGCAGGATTTCCACGAATATCAAGATGCCGCCCAGGGACAAGCTGCCACATGTGCCAACTCGTGCTGCTTGAGTGTGCCCATGGAGCTCTGGAAACTGAGACCAGAACCGTGTGTTGGCAAATTTTGTTTCACTGTGCAGAAGCCTTTGTCTGTACCAGGTAGGCCCTCGGCCCTTCGGCGCCAGCTTCCTTCTGGATTTCCACGTATATCAAGATGATGCCCAGGGACAAATGTCCACCTGTGCTAACTCGGGCTGCATTGAGAGTGCCCATGGAGCTCTGGAAACTGAGACCAGGAACGTGGGGTGGTGGGTTTTATTTCCCCGGGCAGAAGCCTTTGTCAATACCAGGTAGGCCCTCGGAAATTAGGGGCCGGCTGGCAGCTGGATTACCACGAATATCAAGATGCTGCCCAGGGACAAGCTGCAACCTGTGCCAACTTGGGCTGCTTGGAGAGTGCCCATAAAGCTCTGCAATCTGAGACCAGGAACGTGGGGTGGTGGGTTTTGTTTCCCCGGGCAGAAGCCTTTGTCTGTACCAGTTAGGACCATGTTCCATAGGGGGAGGGTGGCAGCTGGATTTATGTGAATCTGAAGATGCTGCCCAGGGACAAGCTGCCACCTGTGCGAATTTGGGCTACGTTGAGAATGCCCATGGAGCTCTGCAAACTGAGACCAGGAACGTGTGTTGGTGAATTTTTTTTCCCTGGGAAGAAGCCTTTGTCAGTACCAGGTAGGCCCTGGGCCCTTCGGCGCCAGCTTCCTTCTGGATTTCCACGAATATCAAGATGCTGCCCAGCGACAAGTTGCCACCTGTGCTAACTCGGGCTGCATTGAGATTGCCCATGGAGCTCTGGAAACTGAGACCAGGAACGTGGGGTGGTGGGTTTTCTTTCCCCGGGCAGAAGCCTTTGTCTGTACCAGGTAGGCCCTTGTTTCTTAGGGGCAGGCTGGCAGCAGGATTTCCATGAATATCAAGATGCTGCCCAGGGACAAGCTGCCACCGGTGCAAACTCGGGCTGCTTTGAGAGTGCCCATGGAGCTCTGCAAACTGAGACCAGGAAAGTGGGCTTCTGAGTTTTTTTTTCCGGGGCAGAAGCCTTTGTCAGTACCAGATAGGCCCTCGGCCCTTCGGAGCCGGCTCCCTGCTTTATTTCCGCGAATCTGAAGATGCTGCTCAGGGACAAGCTACCACCTGTGCCAATTGGGGCTACTTTGAGAGTGCCCATGGAGCTCGGCAAACTCAGACCAGGAACGTGGCCTGGTGGGTTTTGTTTTCCGGGGCAGAAGCCTTTGTCTGTACCAGGTAGGACCACTTTCCTTAGGGGTAGGCTGACTGCTAAATTTATGCGAATCTGAAGATGCCGCCCAGGGACAAGCTGCCACATGTGCCAGCTGGGGCTGCTTTGCGAGTGCCCACAGAGCTCTTCAAACTGAGACCAGGAACGTGGGCTGGTGGGTTTTGTTTCCGCAGGCAGAAGCCTCTGTCAGTACCAGATAGGCCCTTTGTCCTTAAGGGCAGGCTGCCTGCTGGATTTCCACGAATATCAAGATGCCGCCCAGGGACAAGCTGCCACCTGTGCCAACTCGTGCTGCTTGGAGAGTGCCCATGGAGCTCTGCAAACTGAGACCAGGAACGTGGAGTACTGAGTTTTGTATTCCCGGGCAGAAGCCTTTGTCAGTACCAGATAGGCCCTCGGCCCTAAGGGGCCGGCTGACTGCTGGATTTCCACGAATAACAAGATGCCGCCCAGGGACAAGCTGCCACATGTGCCAACAGGTGCTGCTTTGAGTGTGCCCATGGAGCTCTGCAAACGGAGACCAGAACCGTGTGTTGGCGAATTTTGTTTCACTGTGCAGAAGCCTTTGTCTGTACCAGGTAGGCCCTCGGCCCTTCGGCGCCAGCTTCCTTCTAGATTTCCACGTATATCAAGATGCAGCCCAGGGAGAAATGTCCACCTGTGCTAACTCGGGCTGCATTGAGAGTGCCCATGGAGCTCTGGAAACTGAGACCAGGAACGTGGGGTGGTGGGTTTTATTTCCCCGGGCAGAAGCCTTTGTCAATACCAGGTAGGCCCTCGGAAATTAGGGGCCGGCTGGCAGCTGGATTACCACGAATATCAAGATGCTGCCCAGGGACAAGCTGCAACCTGTGCCAACTTGGGCTGCTTGGAGAGTGCCCATGGAGCTCTGCAATCTGTGACCAGGAACGTGGGGTGGTGGGTTTTTTTTCCCCGGGCAGAAGCCTTTGTCAGTACCAGGTAGGCCCTTGTTTCTTAGGGGCAGGCTGGCAGCAGGATTTCCATGAATATCAAGATGCTGCCCAGGGACAAGCTGCCACCGGTGCAAACTCGGGCTGCTTTGAGAGTGCCCATGGAGCTCTGCAAACTGAGACCAGGAAAGTGGGCATCTGAGTTTTTTTTTCCGGGGCAGAAGCCTTTGTCAGTACCAGATAGGCCCTCGGCCCTTCGGAGCCGGCTCCCTGCCTTATTTCTGCGAATCTGAAGATGCTGCCCAGGGACAAGCTGCCACCTGTGCCAACTGGGGCTAATTTGAGAGTGCCCATGGAGCTCGGCAAACTCAGACCAGGAACGTGGGCTGGTGGGTTTTGTTTTCCGGGGCAGAAGCCTTTGTCTGTACCAGTTAGGACCACTTTCCATAGGGGCAGGCTGCCTGCTGGATTTCCACGAATCTGAAGATGCCGCCCAGGGACAAGCTGCCACCTGTGCCAACTCGGGCTGCTTTGAGAGTGCCCATGGAGCTCTGCAAACTGAGACCAGGAACGTGGAGTACTGAGTTTTGTATTCCCGGGCAGAAGCCTTTGTCAGTACCAGATAGGCCCTCGGCCCTAAGGGGCCGGCTGACTGCTGGATTTCCACGAATAACAAGATGCCGCCCAGGTTCAAGCTGCCACCTGTGCCAACTCGTGCTGCTTTGAGAGTGCCCATGGAGCTCTTCAAACTGACACCAGGAATGTGGGGTTATGGGTTTTCTTTCCCCGGGCAGAAGCCTTTGTCAGTACCAGATAGGCCCTCGGCCCTTTGGGGCAGGCTGGCTGCAGGATTTCCACGAATATCAAGATGCCGCCCAGGGACAAGCTGCCACATGTGCCAACTCGTGCTGCTTGAGTGTGCCCATGGAGCTCTGGAAACTGAGACCAGAACCGTGTGTTGGCAAATTTTGTTTCACTGTGCAGAAGCCTTTGTCTGTACCAGGTAGGCCCTCGGCCCTTCGGCGCCATCTTCCTTCTGGATTTCCACGTATATCAAGTTGATGCCCAGGGACAAATGTCCACCTGTGCTAACTCGGGCCTGCATTGAGAGTGCCCATGGAGCTCTGGAAACTGAGACCAGGAACGTGGGGTGGTGGGTTTTATTTCCCCGGGCAGAAGCCTTTGTCAATACCAGGTAGGCCCTCGGAAATTAGGGGCCGGCTGGCAGCTGGATTACCACGAATATCAAGATGCTGCCCAGGGACAAGCTGCAACCTGTGCCAACTTGGGCTGCTTGGAGAGTGCCCATAAAGCTCTGCAATCTGAGACCAGGAACGTGGGGTGGTGGGTTTTGTTTCCCCGGGCAGAAGCCTTTGTCTGTACCAGTTAGGACCATGTTCCATAGGGGGAGGGTGGCAGCTGGATTTATGTGAATCTGAAGATGCTGCCCAGGGACAAGCTGCCACCTGTGCGAATTTGGGCTACTTTGAGAGTGCCCATGGAGCTCTGCAAACTGAGACCAGGAACGTGTGTTGGTGAATTTTTTTTCCCTGGGAAGAAGCCTTTGTCAGTACCAGGTAGGCCCTGGGCCCTTCGGCGCCAGCTTCCTTCTGGATTTCCACGAATATCAAGATGCTGCCCAGCGACAAGTTGCCACCTGTGCTAACTCGTGCTGCATTGAGATTGCCCATGGAGCTCTGGAAACTGAGACCAGGAACGTGGGGTGGTGGGTTTTCTTTCCCCGGGCAGAAGCCTTTGTCTGTACCAGGTAGGCCCTTGTTTCTTAGGGGCAGGCTGGCAGCAGGATTTCCATGAATATCAAGATGCTGCCCAGGGACAAGCTGCCACCTGTGCAAACTCCTGCTGCTTTGAGAGTGCCCATGGAGCTCTGCAAACTGAGACCAGGAAAGTGGGCTTCTGAGTTTTTTTTTCCGGGGCAGAAGCCTTTGTCTGTACCAGATAGGCCCTCGGCCCTTCGGAGCCGGCTCCCTGCTTTATTTCCGCGAATCTGAAGATGCTGCTCAGGGACAAGCTGCCACCTGTGCCAATTGGGGCTACTTTGAGAGTGCCCATGGAGCTCGGCAAACTCAGACCAGGAACGTGGCCTGGTGGGTTTTGTTTTCCGGGGCAGAAGCCTTTGTCTGTACCAGGTAGGACCACTTTCCTTAGGGGTAGGCTGACTGCTAAATTTATGCGAATCTGAAGATGCCGCCCAGGGACAAGCTGCCACCTGTGCCAGCTGGGGCTGCTTTGAGAGTGCCCATGGAGCTCTGCAAACTGAGACCAGGAATGTGTGTTGGTGAATTTTTTTTCCCTGGTAAGAAGCCTTTGTCAGTACCAGGTAGGCCCTCGGCCTTTCGTAGCCGGCTGCTCGCTGGATTTCCGCGAATATCAAGATGCCGCCGACGGACAAGCTGCCACCTGAGCCAACTCGAGCTGCTTTGAGAGTGCCCATGGAGCTCTGCAAACTGAGACCAGGAACGTGGGCTGGTGAGTTTTGTTTTCCGGGGAAGAAGCCTTTGTCAGTACCAGATAGGCCCATGTTCCATAGGTGAAGGCTGCCTTCTGGATTTCCGCGAATCTGAAGATGCCGCCCAGGGACAAGCTGCCACCTGTGCCAAGTGGGGCTGCTTTGAGAGTGCCCACGGAGCTCTTCAAACTGAGACCAGGAACGTGGGCTGGTGGGTTTTGTTTCCCCGGGCAGAAGCCTCTGTCTGTACCAGGTAGGCCCTTTGTCCTTAAGGGCAGGCTGCCTGCTGGATTTCCACGAATATCAAGATGCCGCCCAGGGACAAGCTGCCACCTGTGCCAACTTGGGCTGCTTGGAGAGTGCCCATGGAGCTCTGCAAACTGAGACCAGGAACGTGGAGTACTGAGTTTTGTATTCCCGGGCAGAAGCCTTTGTCAGTACCAGATAGGCCCTCGGCCCTAAGGGGCCGGCTGACTGCTGGATTTCCACGAATAACAAGATGCCGCCCAGGTTCAAGCTGCCACCTGTGCCAACTCGTGCTGCTTTTAGAGTGCCCATGGAGCTCTTAAAACTGACACCAGGAATGTGGGGTTATTGGTTTTCTTTCCCCGGGCAGAAGCCTTTGTCAGTACCAGATAGGCCCTCGGCCCTTCGGGGCAGGCTGGCTGCAGGATTTCCACGAATATCAAGATGCTGCCCAGGGACAAGCTGCCACCTGTGCCAACTCGTGCTGCTTTGAGAGTGCCCAGGGAGCTCTGCAAACTGAGACCAGAACCGTGTGTTGGCAAATTTTGTTTCACTGTGCAGAAGCCTTTGTCTGTACCAGGTAGGCCCTCGGCCCTTCGGCGCCAGCTTCCTTCTGGATTTCCACGTATATCAAGATGGTGCCCAGGGACAAATGTCCACCTGTGCTAACTCGGGCCTGCATTGAGAGTGCCCATGGAGCTCTGGAAACTGAGACCAGGAACGTGGGGTGGTGGGTTTTATTTCCCCGGGCAGAAGCCTTTGTCAATACCAGTTATGCCCTCGGAAATTAGGGGCCGGCTGGCAGCTGGATTTCCACGAATATCAAGATGCTGCGCAGGGACAAGCTGTACCTGTGCCAACTCGGGCTGCTTGGAGAGTGCCCATGGAGCTCTGCAAACTGAGACCAGGAATGTGGGGTTCTGAGTTTTCTTTCCCCGGGCAGAAGCCTTTGTCAGTACCAGGTAGGCCCTTGTTTCTTAGGGGCAGGCTGGCAGCAGGATTTCCATGAATATCACGATGCTGCCCAGGGACAAGCTGCCACCTGTGCAAACTCCTGCTGCTTTGAGAGTGCCCATGGAGCTCTGCAAACTGAGACCAGGAAAGTGGGCTTCTGAGTTTTTTTTTCCGGGGCAGAAGCCTTTGTCTGTACCAGATAGGCCCTCGGCCCTTCGGAGCCGGCTCCCTGCTTTATTTCCGCGAATCTGAATATGCTGCTCAGGGACAAGCTGCCACCTGTGCCAATTGGGGCTACTTTGAGAGTGCCCATGGAGCTCGGCAAACTCAGACCAGGAACGTGGCCTGGTGGGTTTTGTTTTCCGGGGCAGAAGCCTTTGTCTGTACCAGGTAGGACCACTTTCCTTAGGGGTAGGCTGACTGCTAAATTTATGCGAATCTGAAGATGCCGCCCAGGGACAAGCTGCCACCTGTGCCAGCTGGGGCTGCTTTGAGAGTGCCCATGGAGCTCTGCAAACTGAGACCAGGAATGTGTGTTGGTGAATTTTGTTTCCCTGGTAAGAAGTGTTTGTCAGTACCAGGTAGGCCCTCGGCCTTTCGTATCCGGCTGCTCGCTGGATTCCCGCGAATATCAAGATGCCGCCGACGGACAAGCTGCCACCTGAGCCGACTCGAGCTGCTTTGAGAGTGCCCATGGAGCTCTGCAAACTGAGACCAGGAACGTGGGTTGGCGAATTTTGTTTCCCTGGGCAGAAACTTTTTTAAGTATCTGGTAGGCCCACGGGCCTTGGGAGCCAGCATCCTTCTGGATTTCCACGAATATCAAGATGCCGCCCAGGGACAAGTTGCCACCTGTGCTAACTCGGGCTGCTTTGAGAGTGCCCATGGAGCTCTGCAAACTGAGACCAGGAACGTGGGCTGGTGAGTTTTGTTTTCCGGGGAAGAAGCCTTTGTCAGTACCAGATAGGCCCATGTTCCATAGGTGAAGGCTGCCTTCTGGATTTCCGCGAATCTGAAGATGCCGCCCAGGGACAAGCTGCCACCTGTGCCAAGTGGGGCTGCTTTGAGAGTGCCCACGGAGCTCTTCAAACTGAGACCAGGAACGTGGGCTGGTGGGTTTTGTTTCCCCGGGCAGAAGCCTCTGTCTGTACCAGATAGGCCCTTTGTCCTTAAGGGCAGGCTGCCTGCTGGATTTCCACGAATCTGAAGATGCCGCCCAGGGACAAGCTGCCACCTGTGCCAACTTGGGCTGCTTGGAGAGTGCCCATGGAGCTCTGCAAACTGAGACCAGGAACGTGGAGTACTGAGTTTTGTATTCCCGGGCAGAAGCCTTTGTCAGTACCAGATAGGCCCTCGGCCCTAAGGGGCCGGCTGACTGCTGGATTTCCACGAATAACAAGATGGCGCCCAGGTTCAAGCTGCCACCTGTGCCAACTCGTGCTGCTTTTAGAGTGCCCATGGAGCTCTTAAAACTGACATCAGGAATGTGGGTTTATGTGTTTTCTTTCCCCGGGCAGAAGCCTTTGTCAGTACCAGATAGGCCCTCGGCCCTTTGGGGCAGGCTGGCTGCAGGATTTCCACGAATATCAAGATGCCGCCCAGGGACAAGCTGCCACCTGTGCCAACTCGTGCTGCTTTGAGAGTGCCCAGGGAGCTCTGGAAACTGAGACCAGGAACGTGGGGTGCTGAGGTTTGTTTTCTCGGGCAGAAGCCTTTGTCAATACCAGGTAGGCCCTCGGCCCTTCGGCGCCATCTTCCTTCTGGATTTCCACGTATATCAAGATGGTGCCCAGGGACAAATGTCCACCTGTGCTAACTCGGGCTGCATTGAGAGTGCCCATGGAGCTCTGGAAACTGAGACCAGGAACGTGGGGTGGTGGGTTTTATTTCCCCGGGCAGAAGCCTTTGTCAATACCAGGTAGGCCCTCGGAAATTAGGGGCCGGCTGGCAGCTGGATTTCCACGAATATCAAGATGCTGCGCAGGGACAAGCTGTACCTGTGCCAACTCGGGCTGCTTGGAGAGTGCCCATGGAGCTCTGCAAACTGAGACCAGGAATGTGCGGTTCTGAGTTTTTTTTCCTGGGCAGAAGCCTTTGTCTGTACCAGGTAGGCCCTCGGAAATTAGGGGCCGGCTGGCAGCTGGATTTCCGCAAATCTGAAAATGCTGTCCAGGGACAAGCTGCCACCTGTGCCTACTCGGGCTGCTTTGAGAGTGCCCATGGAGCTCTGCAAACGGAGACCAGGAACGTGGGGTGCTGATGTTTGTTTTCTCGGGCAGAAGCCTTTGTCAATACCAGGTAGGCCCTCGGCCCTTCGGAGCCGGCTCCCTGCTTTATTTCCGCGAATCTGAAGATGCTGCCCAGGGACAAGCTGCCACCTGTGCCTACTCGGGCTGCCTTGAGAGTGCCCATGGAGCTCTGCAAACTGAGACCAGGAACGTGGGGGGTGGCTTTTGTTTTCCGGGGCAGAAGCCTTTGTCTGTACCAGTTAGGACCATTTTCCATAGGGGTAGGCTGACTGCTGGATTTATGCGAATCTGAAGATGCCGCCCAGGGACAAGCTGCCACCGGTGCAAACTCGGGCTGCTTTGTGAGTGGCCAGGGAGCTCTGCAAACTGAGACCAGGTATGTGTGTTGGTGAATTTTTTTTCCCTGGGAAGAAGCCTTTGTCAGTATCAGGCAGGCCCTTGGTTCTTCGCCGCCAGCTTCCTTCTGGATTTCCATGAATCTGAAGATGCCGCCCAGGGACAAGCTGCCACCTGTGCCAACTCAGGCTGCATTGAGAGTGCCCATTGAGCTCTTAAAACTGACACCAGGAATGTGGGGTTATGGGTTTTCTTTCCCCGGGCAGAAGCCTTTGTCAGTACCAGGTAGGCCCTCGGCCCTTTGGGGCAGGCTGGCAGCAGGATTTCCACGAATATCAAGGTGCCGCCAAGAGACAAGCTGCCACCTGTGGCAACTCGGGCTGCTTTGGGAGTGCCCACGGAGCTCTGCAAACTGAGACCAGGAATGTCGGCTTCTGAATTTTGTTTTTCGGGGCAGAAGCCTTTGTCAATACCAGGTAGGCCCTCGGACCTTCGGGGTAGGCTGGCAGCTGGATTTCCACGAATATCAAGGTGCCGCCCAGGGACAAGCTGCCACCTGTGCCAACTCTGGCTGCTTTGAGAGTGCCCATGGAGCTCTGCAAACTGAGACCTGGAATGTGGGGTTCTGAGTTTTTTTTTCCGGGGCAGAAGCCTTTCCCTGTACCAGGTAGGCCCTCGGACATTAGGGGCGAGCTGGCAGCTGGATTTCCGTAAATCTGAAAATGCTGTCCAGGGACAAGCTGTACCTGTGCCAACTCGGGCTGCTTTGAGAGTGCCCATGGAGCTCTGCAAACGGAGACCAGGAATGTGTGTTGGTGTATTATTTTCCCCTGGGAAGAAGCCTTTGTAAGTACCAGGTAGGCCCTCGGCCCTTCGGAGCCGTCTGTCTGCTACATTTCCAGGAATAACAAGTTGCTGCTGAGGGACAAACTGCCACCTGTGCCAACTCTTGCTGCTTTGAGAGTGCCCATGGAACTCTGAAAACTGAGAACAGGAACGTGGCGTGGTGGGTTTTATTTCCCTGGGCAGAAGCATTTGTCAGTACCAGGTAGGCCTTTGGCCCCTCGGGGCCGGCTGCTCGCTGGATTTCCGCGAATATCAAGATGCGGCGAGGGACAAACTGCCACCTGTGCCAACTCGAGCTGCTTTGAGAGTGCCCATGGAGCTCTGCAAACTGAGACCAGGAACGTGGGTTTGCTAATTTTGTTTCCCTGGGCAGAAACTTTTTTAAGTATCTGGTAGGCCCACGGGCCTTGGGAGCCAGCATCCTTCTGGATTTCCACGAATATCAAGATGCCGCCCAGGGAGAAGTTGCCACCTGTGCTAACTCGGGCTGCTTTGAGAGTGCCCATGGAGCTCTGCAAACTGAGACCAGGAACGTGGGGGGGGTGAGTTTTGTTTTCCGGGGCAGAAGCCTTTGTCAGTACCAGATAGGCCCATGTTCCATAGGTGAAGGCTGCCTTCTGGATTTCCGCGAATCTGAAGATGCTGCCCAGGGACAAGCTGCCACCCGTGCCAACTCAGGCTGCTTTGAGAGTGCCCACGGAGCTCTTCAAACTGAGACCAGGAACGTGGGGTGGTAGGTTTTGTTTCCCCAGGCAGAAGCATTTGTCAGAACTAGTTATGCCCTCGGCCCTTCGGGGCCGTGTGCAGGCTGGATTTCCACGAATCTGAAGATGCTGCCCAGGGACAAGCTGCCCACTTGTGCCAACTGGGGCTGCTTTGAGAGTGCCCATGGAGCTCGGCAAACTGAGACCTGGAACGTGGGGTGGTGAGTTTTGTTTTCCGCGGGCAGAAGCCTTTGTCTGTACCAGTTAGGACCATTTTCCTTAGCGGTAGGCTGACTGCTGGATTTATGCGAATCTGAAGATGCCGCCCAGGGACAAGCTGCCACCTGTGCCAACTGGGGCTGCTTTGAGAGTGCCCATGGAGCTCTGCAAACTGAGACCAGGAATGTGTGTTGGTGAATTTTTTTCCCCTGGGAAGAAGCCTTTGTCAGTACCAGGTAGGCCCTCGGCCCTTCGGAGCCATCTGTCTGCTAGATTTCCAGGAATAACAAGATGGTGACGAGGGACAAACTGCCACCTGTGCCAACACGCGCTGCTTTGAGAGTGCCCATGGAACTCTGTAAACTGAGACCAGGAACGTGGGCTGGTGGGTTTTATTTCCCTGGGCAGAAGCATTTGTCAGTACCAGGTAGGCCTTTGGCCCCTCGGGGCCGGCTGCTCGCTGGATTTCCGCGAATATCAAGATGCGGCGAGGGACAAACTGCCTCCTGTGCCAACTCGACCTGCTTTGAGAGTGCCCATGGAGCTCTGCAAACTGAGACCAGCAACGTGGGTTTGCTAATTTTGTTTCCCTGGGCAGAAACTTTTTTAAGTAGCTGGTAGGCCCACGGGCCTTGGGAGCCAGCATCCTTCTGGATTTCCACGAATATCAAGATGCCGCCCAGGGAGAAGTTGCCACCTGTGCCAACTCGGGCTGCTTTGAGAGTGCCCATGGAGCTCTGCAAACTGAGACCAGGAACGTGGGGGGGGTGAGTTTTGTTATCCGGGGCAGAAGCCTTTGTCAGTACCAGATAGGCCCATGTTCCATAGGTGAAGGCTGCCTTCTGGATTTCCGCGAATCTGAAGATGCCGCCCAGGGACAAGCTGCCACCTGTGCCAAGTGGGGCTGCTTTGAGAGTGCCCACGGAGCTCTTCAAACTGAGACCAGGAACGTGGGGTGGTAGGTTTTGTTTCCCCAGGCAGAAGCATTTGTAAGAACTAGGTATGCCCTCGGCCCTTCGGGGCGGTGTGCAGACTGGATTTCCACGAATATTAAGACGCTGCCCAGGGACACGCTGCCCACTTGTGCGAACTGGGGCTGCTTTGAGAGTGCCCATGGAGCTCTGCAAACTGAGACCAGGAACGTGGGCTGGTGAGTTTTGTTTTCTCGGGCAGAAGCCTTTGTCAGTACCAGGTAGGCCCTCGGCCCTAAGGAGCCTGCTGCCGGCTCGATTTCCACGAATATCAAGATGCCGCCCAGGGACAAGCTGCCACCTGTGCCAACACGGGCTGCTTTGAGAGTGCCCATGGAGCTCTTCAAACTGACACCAGGAATGTGGGGTTATGGGTTTTCTTTCCCCGGGCAGAAGCCTTTGTCAGTACCAGATAGGCCCTCGGCCCTTCGGGGCAGGCTGGCTGCAGGATTTCCACGAATATCAAGATGCTGCCCAGGGACAAGCTGCCACCTGTGCCAACTCGTGCTGCTTTGAGAGTGCCCAGGGAGCTCTGCAAACTGAGACCAGAACCGTGTGTTGGCAAATTTTGTTTCACTGTGCAGAAGCCTTTGTCTGTACCAGGTAGGCCCTCGGCCCTTCGGCGCCAGCTTCCTTCTGGATTTCCACGTATATCAAGATGGTGCCCAGGGACAAATGTCCACCTGTGCTAACTCGGGCCTGCATTGAGAGTGCCCATGGAGCTCTGGAAACTGAGACCAGGAACGTGGGGTGGTGGGTTTTATTTCCCCGGGCAGAAGCCTTTGTCAATACCAGTTATGCCCTCGGAAATTAGGGGCCGGCTGGCAGCTGGATTTCCACGAATATCAAGATGCTGCGCAGGGACAAGCTGTACCTGTGCCAACTCGGGCTGCTTGGAGAGTGCCCATGGAGCTCTGCAAACTGAGACCAGGAATGTGGGGTTCTGAGTTTTCTTTCCCCGGGCAGAAGCCTTTGTCAGTACCAGGTAGGCCCTTGTTTCTTAGGGGCAGGCTGGCAGCAGGATTTCCATGAATATCACGATGCTGCCCAGGGACAAGCTGCCACCTGTGCAAACTCCTGCTGCTTTGAGAGTGCCCATGGAGCTCTGCAAACTGAGACCAGGAAAGTGGGCTTCTGAGTTTTTTTTTCCGGGGCAGAAGCCTTTGTCTGTACCAGATAGGCCCTCGGCCCTTCGGAGCCGGCTCCCTGCTTTATTTCCGCGAATCTGAATATGCTGCTCAGGGACAAGCTGCCACCTGTGCCAATTGGGGCTACTTTGAGAGTGCCCATGGAGCTCGGCAAACTCAGACCAGGAACGTGGCCTGGTGGGTTTTGTTTTCCGGGGCAGAAGCCTTTGTCTGTACCAGGTAGGACCACTTTCCTTAGGGGTAGGCTGACTGCTAAATTTATGCGAATCTGAAGATGCCGCCCAGGGACAAGCTGCCACCTGTGCCAGCTGGGGCTGCTTTGAGAGTGCCCATGGAGCTCTGCAAACTGAGACCAGGAATGTGTGTTGGTGAATTTTGTTTCCCTGGTAAGAAGTGTTTGTCAGTACCAGGTAGGCCCTCGGCCTTTCGTATCCGGCTGCTCGCTGGATTCCCGCGAATATCAAGATGCCGCCGACGGACAAGCTGCCACCTGAGCCGACTCGAGCTGCTTTGAGAGTGCCCATGGAGCTCTGCAAACTGAGACCAGGAACGTGGGTTGGCGAATTTTGTTTCCCTGGGCAGAAACTTTTTTAAGTATCTGGTAGGCCCACGGGCCTTGGGAGCCAGCATCCTTCTGGATTTCCACGAATATCAAGATGCCGCCCAGGGACAAGTTGCCACCTGTGCTAACTCGGGCTGCTTTGAGAGTGCCCATGGAGCTCTGCAAACTGAGACCAGGAACGTGGGCTGGTGAGTTTTGTTTTCCGGGGAAGAAGCCTTTGTCAGTACCAGATAGGCCCATGTTCCATAGGTGAAGGCTGCCTTCTGGATTTCCGCGAATCTGAAGATGCCGCCCAGGGACAAGCTGCCACCTGTGCCAAGTGGGGCTGCTTTGAGAGTGCCCACGGAGCTCTTCAAACTGAGACCAGGAACGTGGGCTGGTGGGTTTTGTTTCCCCGGGCAGAAGCCTCTGTCTGTACCAGATAGGCCCTTTGTCCTTAAGGGCAGGCTGCCTGCTGGATTTCCACGAATCTGAAGATGCCGCCCAGGGACAAGCTGCCACCTGTGCCAACTTGGGCTGCTTGGAGAGTGCCCATGGAGCTCTGCAAACTGAGACCAGGAACGTGGAGTACTGAGTTTTGTATTCCCGGGCAGAAGCCTTTGTCAGTACCAGATAGGCCCTCGGCCCTAAGGGGCCGGCTGACTGCTGGATTTCCACGAATAACAAGATGGCGCCCAGGTTCAAGCTGCCACCTGTGCCAACTCGTGCTGCTTTTAGAGTGCCCATGGAGCTCTTAAAACTGACATCAGGAATGTGGGTTTATGTGTTTTCTTTCCCCGGGCAGAAGCCTTTGTCAGTACCAGATAGGCCCTCGGCCCTTTGGGGCAGGCTGGCTGCAGGATTTCCACGAATATCAAGATGCCGCCCAGGGACAAGCTGCCACCTGTGCCAACTCGTGCTGCTTTGAGAGTGCCCAGGGAGCTCTGGAAACTGAGACCAGGAACGTGGGGTGCTGAGGTTTGTTTTCTCGGGCAGAAGCCTTTGTCAATACCAGGTAGGCCCTCGGCCCTTCGGCGCCATCTTCCTTCTGGATTTCCACGTATATCAAGATGGTGCCCAGGGACAAATGTCCACCTGTGCTAACTCGGGCTGCATTGAGAGTGCCCATGGAGCTCTGGAAACTGAGACCAGGAACGTGGGGTGGTGGGTTTTATTTCCCCGGGCAGAAGCCTTTGTCAATACCAGGTAGGCCCTCGGAAATTAGGGGCCGGCTGGCAGCTGGATTTCCACGAATATCAAGATGCTGCGCAGGGACAAGCTGTACCTGTGCCAACTCGGGCTGCTTGGAGAGTGCCCATGGAGCTCTGCAAACTGAGACCAGGAATGTGCGGTTCTGAGTTTTTTTTCCTGGGCAGAAGCCTTTGTCTGTACCAGGTAGGCCCTCGGAAATTAGGGGCCGGCTGGCAGCTGGATTTCCGCAAATCTGAAAATGCTGTCCAGGGACAAGCTGCCACCTGTGCCTACTCGGGCTGCTTTGAGAGTGCCCATGGAGCTCTGCAAACGGAGACCAGGAACGTGGGGTGCTGATGTTTGTTTTCTCGGGCAGAAGCCTTTGTCAATACCAGGTAGGCCCTCGGCCCTTCGGAGCCGGCTCCCTGCTTTATTTCCGCGAATCTGAAGATGCTGCCCAGGGACAAGCTGCCACCTGTGCCTACTCGGGCTGCCTTGAGAGTGCCCATGGAGCTCTGCAAACTGAGACCAGGAACGTGGGGGGTGGCTTTTGTTTTCCGGGGCAGAAGCCTTTGTCTGTACCAGTTAGGACCATTTTCCATAGGGGTAGGCTGACTGCTGGATTTATGCGAATCTGAAGATGCCGCCCAGGGACAAGCTGCCACCGGTGCAAACTCGGGCTGCTTTGTGAGTGGCCAGGGAGCTCTGCAAACTGAGACCAGGTATGTGTGTTGGTGAATTTTTTTTCCCTGGGAAGAAGCCTTTGTCAGTATCAGGCAGGCCCTTGGTTCTTCGCCGCCAGCTTCCTTCTGGATTTCCATGAATCTGAAGATGCCGCCCAGGGACAAGCTGCCACCTGTGCCAACTCAGGCTGCATTGAGAGTGCCCATTGAGCTCTTAAAACTGACACCAGGAATGTGGGGTTATGGGTTTTCTTTCCCCGGGCAGAAGCCTTTGTCAGTACCAGGTAGGCCCTCGGCCCTTTGGGGCAGGCTGGCAGCAGGATTTCCACGAATATCAAGGTGCCGCCAAGAGACAAGCTGCCACCTGTGGCAACTCGGGCTGCTTTGGGAGTGCCCACGGAGCTCTGCAAACTGAGACCAGGAATGTCGGCTTCTGAATTTTGTTTTTCGGGGCAGAAGCCTTTGTCAATACCAGGTAGGCCCTCGGACCTTCGGGGTAGGCTGGCAGCTGGATTTCCACGAATATCAAGGTGCCGCCCAGGGACAAGCTGCCACCTGTGCCAACTCTGGCTGCTTTGAGAGTGCCCATGGAGCTCTGCAAACTGAGACCTGGAATGTGGGGTTCTGAGTTTTTTTTTCCGGGGCAGAAGCCTTTCCCTGTACCAGGTAGGCCCTCGGACATTAGGGGCGAGCTGGCAGCTGGATTTCCGTAAATCTGAAAATGCTGTCCAGGGACAAGCTGTACCTGTGCCAACTCGGGCTGCTTTGAGAGTGCCCATGGAGCTCTGCAAACGGAGACCAGGAATGTGTGTTGGTGTATTATTTTCCCCTGGGAAGAAGCCTTTGTAAGTACCAGGTAGGCCCTCGGCCCTTCGGAGCCGTCTGTCTGCTACATTTCCAGGAATAACAAGTTGCTGCTGAGGGACAAACTGCCACCTGTGCCAACTCTTGCTGCTTTGAGAGTGCCCATGGAACTCTGAAAACTGAGAACAGGAACGTGGCGTGGTGGGTTTTATTTCCCTGGGCAGAAGCATTTGTCAGTACCAGGTAGGCCTTTGGCCCCTCGGGGCCGGCTGCTCGCTGGATTTCCGCGAATATCAAGATGCGGCGAGGGACAAACTGCCACCTGTGCCAACTCGAGCTGCTTTGAGAGTGCCCATGGAGCTCTGCAAACTGAGACCAGGAACGTGGGTTTGCTAATTTTGTTTCCCTGGGCAGAAACTTTTTTAAGTATCTGGTAGGCCCACGGGCCTTGGGAGCCAGCATCCTTCTGGATTTCCACGAATATCAAGATGCCGCCCAGGGAGAAGTTGCCACCTGTGCTAACTCGGGCTGCTTTGAGAGTGCCCATGGAGCTCTGCAAACTGAGACCAGGAACGTGGGGGGGGTGAGTTTTGTTTTCCGGGGCAGAAGCCTTTGTCAGTACCAGATAGGCCCATGTTCCATAGGTGAAGGCTGCCTTCTGGATTTCCGCGAATCTGAAGATGCTGCCCAGGGACAAGCTGCCACCCGTGCCAACTCAGGCTGCTTTGAGAGTGCCCACGGAGCTCTTCAAACTGAGACCAGGAACGTGGGGTGGTAGGTTTTGTTTCCCCAGGCAGAAGCATTTGTCAGAACTAGTTATGCCCTCGGCCCTTCGGGGCCGTGTGCAGGCTGGATTTCCACGAATCTGAAGATGCTGCCCAGGGACAAGCTGCCCACTTGTGCCAACTGGGGCTGCTTTGAGAGTGCCCATGGAGCTCGGCAAACTGAGACCTGGAACGTGGGGTGGTGAGTTTTGTTTTCCGCGGGCAGAAGCCTTTGTCTGTACCAGTTAGGACCATTTTCCTTAGCGGTAGGCTGACTGCTGGATTTATGCGAATCTGAAGATGCCGCCCAGGGACAAGCTGCCACCTGTGCCAACTGGGGCTGCTTTGAGAGTGCCCATGGAGCTCTGCAAACTGAGACCAGGAATGTGTGTTGGTGAATTTTTTTCCCCTGGGAAGAAGCCTTTGTCAGTACCAGGTAGGCCCTCGGCCCTTCGGAGCCATCTGTCTGCTAGATTTCCAGGAATAACAAGATGGTGACGAGGGACAAACTGCCACCTGTGCCAACACGCGCTGCTTTGAGAGTGCCCATGGAACTCTGTAAACTGAGACCAGGAACGTGGGCTGGTGGGTTTTATTTCCCTGGGCAGAAGCATTTGTCAGTACCAGGTAGGCCTTTGGCCCCTCGGGGCCGGCTGCTCGCTGGATTTCCGCGAATATCAAGATGCGGCGAGGGACAAACTGCCTCCTGTGCCAACTCGACCTGCTTTGAGAGTGCCCATGGAGCTCTGCAAACTGAGACCAGCAACGTGGGTTTGCTAATTTTGTTTCCCTGGGCAGAAACTTTTTTAAGTAGCTGGTAGGCCCACGGGCCTTGGGAGCCAGCATCCTTCTGGATTTCCACGAATATCAAGATGCCGCCCAGGGAGAAGTTGCCACCTGTGCCAACTCGGGCTGCTTTGAGAGTGCCCATGGAGCTCTGCAAACTGAGACCAGGAACGTGGGGGGGGTGAGTTTTGTTATCCGGGGCAGAAGCCTTTGTCAGTACCAGATAGGCCCATGTTCCATAGGTGAAGGCTGCCTTCTGGATTTCCGCGAATCTGAAGATGCCGCCCAGGGACAAGCTGCCACCTGTGCCAAGTGGGGCTGCTTTGAGAGTGCCCACGGAGCTCTTCAAACTGAGACCAGGAACGTGGGGTGGTAGGTTTTGTTTCCCCAGGCAGAAGCATTTGTAAGAACTAGGTATGCCCTCGGCCCTTCGGGGCGGTGTGCAGGCTGGATTTCCACGAATATTAAGACGCTGCCCAGGGACACGCTGCCCACTTGTGCGAACTGGGGCTGCTTTGAGAGTGCCCATGGAGCTCTGCAAACTGAGACCAGGAACGTGGGCTGGTGAGTTTTGTTTTCTCGGGCAGAAGCCTTTGTCAGTACCAGGTAGGCCCTCGGCCCTAAGGAGCCTGCTGCCGGCTCGATTTCCACGAATATCAAGATGCCGCCCAGGGACAAGCTGCCACCTGTGCCAACACGGGCTGCTTTGAGAGTGCCCATGGAGCTCTTCAAACTGACACCAGGAATGTGGGGTTATGGGTTTTCTTTCCCCGGGCAGAAGCCTTTGTCAGTACCAGATAGGCCCTCGGCCCTTGGGCCAGGCTGGCAGCAGGATTTCCACGAATATAAAGGTGCCGCCAAGAGACAAGCTGCCACCTGTGGCAACTCAGGCTGCTTGGAGAGTGCCCATGGAGCTCTGCAAACTGAGACCAGGAATGTGGGGTTCTGAATTTTGTTTTTCGGGGCAGAAGTTTTTGTCAATACCAGGTAGGCCCTCGGACCTTCGGGGCAGGCTGGCAGCTGGATTTCCACGAATATCAAGGTGCCCCCCAGGGAAAAGCTGCCACCTGTGCCAACTCGGGCTGCTTTGAGAGTGCCCATGGAGCTCTGCAAACGGAGAACAGGAACGTGGGGTGCTGAGGTTTGTTTTCTCGGGCAGAAGCCTTTGTCAGTACCAGGTAGGCCCTCGGCCCTTCGGCGCCAGCTTCCTTCTGGATTTCCACGTATATCAAGATGGTGCCCAGGGACAAATGTCCACCTGTGCTAATTCGGGCTGCATTGAGAGTGCCCATGGAGCTCTGGAAACTGAGACCAGGAACGTGGGGTGGTGGGTTTTATTTCCCCGGGCAGAAGCCTTTGTCAATACCAGTTATGCCCTCGGAAATTAGGGGCCGGCTGGCAGCTGGATTTCCACGAATATCAAGATGCTGCGCAGGGACAAGCTGTACCTGTGCCAACTTGGGCTGCTTGGAGAGTGCCCATGGAGCTCTGCAAACTGAGACCAGGAACGTGGGGGGTGGCTTTTGTTTTCCGGGGCAGAAGCCTTTGTCTGTACCAGTTAGGACCATTTCCCATAGGGGTAGGCTGACTGCTGGATTTATGCGAATCTGAAGATGCCGCCCAGGGACAAGCTGCCACCTGTGCAAACTCGGGCTGCTTTGTGAGTGGCCAGGGAGCTCTGCAAACTGAGACCAGGTATGTGTGTTGGTGAATTTTTTTTCCCTGGGAAGAAGCCTTTGTCAGTAGCAGGCAGGCCCTTGGTTCTTCGCCGCCAGCTTCCTTCTGGATTTCCACGAATCTGAAGATGCTGCCCAGGGACAAGCTGCCACCTGTGCCAACTCAGGCTGCATTGAGAGTGCCCATTGAGCTCTTAAAACTGACACCAGGAATGTGGGGTTATGGGTTTTCTTTCCCCGGGCAGAAGCCTTTGTCAGTACCAGGTAGGCCCTCCGCCCTTTGGGGCAGGCTGGCAGCAGGATTTCCACGAATATCAAGGTGCCGCCAAGAGACAAGCTGCCACCTGTGGCAACTCGGGCTGCTTTGGGAGTGCCCACGGAGCTCTGCAAACTGAGACCAGGAATGTCGGCTTCTGAATTTTGTTTTTCGGGGCAGAAGCCTTTGTCAATACCAGGTAGGCCCTCGGACCTTCGGGGTAGGCTGGCAGCTGGATTTCCACGAATATCAAGGTGCCGCCCAGGGACAAGCTGCCACCTGTGCCAACTCTGGCTGCTTTGAGAGTGCCCATGGAGCTCTGCAAACTGAGACCTGGAATGTGGGGTTCTGAGTTTTTTTTTCCGGGGCAGAAGCCTTTCCCTGTACCAGGTAGGCCCTCGGACATTAGGGGCGAGCTGGCAGCTGGATTTCCGTAAATCTGAAAATGCTGTCCAGGGACAAGCTGTACCTGTGCCAACTCGGGCTGCTTTGAGAGTGCCCATGGAGCTCTGCAGACTGAGACCAGGAATGTGTGTTGGTGTATTATTTTCCCCTGGGAAGAAGCCTTTGTAAGTACCAGGTAGGCCCTCGGCCCTTCGGAGCCGTCTGTCTGCTACATTTCCAGGAATAACAAGTTGCTGCCGAGGGACAAACTGCCACCTGTGCCAACTCTTGCTGCTTTGAGAGTGCCCATGGAACTCTGAAAACTGAGAACAGGAACGTGGCGTGGTGGGTTTTATTTCCCTGGGCAGAAGCATTTGTCAGTACCAGGTAGGCCTTTGGCCCCTCGGGGCCGGCTGCTCGCTGGATTTCTGCGAATATCAAGATGCGGCGAGGGACAAACTGCCACCTGTGCCAACTCGACCTGCTTTGAGAGTGCCCATGGAGCTCTGCAAACTGAGACCAGCAACGTGGGTTTGCTAATTTTGTTTCCCTGGGCAGAAACTTTTTTAAGTAGCTGGTAGGCCCACGGGCCTTGGGAGCCAGCATCCTTCTGGATTTCCACGAATATCAAGATGCCGCCCAGGGAGAAGTTGCCACCTGTGCCAACTCTGGCTGCTTTGAGAGTGCCCATGGAGCTCTGCAAACTGAGACCAGGAACGTGGGGGGCGTGAGTTTTGTTATCCGGGGCAGAAGCCTTTGTCAGTACCAGATAGGCCCATGTTCCATAGGTGAAGGCTGCCTTCTGGATTTCCGCGAATCTGAAGATGCCGCCCAGGGACAAGCTGCCACCTGTGCCAACTCGGGCTGCTTTGAGAGTGCCCACGGAGCTCTTCAAACTGAGACCAGGAACGTGGGGTGGTAGGTTTTGTTTCCCCAGGCAGAAGCATTTGTAAGAACTAGGTATGCCCTCGGCCCTTCGGGGCGGTGTGCAGGCTGGATTTCCACGAATATTAAGACGCTGCCCAGGGACACGCTGCCCACTTGTGCGAACTGGGGCTGCTTTGAGAGTGCCCATGGAGCTCTGCAAACTGAGACCAGGAACGTGGGCTGGTGAGTTTTGTTTTCTCGGGCAGAAGCCTTTGTCAGTACCAGGTAGGCCCTCGGCCCTAAGGAGCCTGCTGCCGGCTCGATTTCCACGAATATCAAGATGCCGCCCAGGGACAAGCTGCCACCTGTGCCAACACGGGCTGCTTTGAGAGTGCCCATGGAGCTCTTCAAACTGACACCAGGAATGTGGGGTTATGGGTTTTCTTTCCCCGGGCAGAAGCCTTTGTCAGTACCAGATAGGCCCTCGGCCCTTGGGCCAGGCTGGCAGCAGGATTTCCACGAATATAAAGGTGCCGCCAAGAGACAAGCTGCCACCTGTGGCAACTCGGGCTGCTTGGAGAGTGCCCATGGAGCTCTGCAAACTGAGACCAGGAATGTGGGGTTCTGAATTTTGTTTTTCGGGGCAGAAGTTTTTGTCAATACCAGGTAGGCCCTCGGACCTTCGGGGCAGGCTGGCAGCTGGATTTCCACGAATATCAAGGTGCCCCCCAGGGAAAAGCTGCCACCTGTGCCAACTCGGGCTGCTTTGAGAGTGCCCATGGAGCTCTGCAAACGGAGAACAGGAACGTGGGGTGCTGAGGTTTGTTTTCTCGGGCAGAAGCCTTTGTCAGTACGAGGTAGGCCCTCGGCCCTTCGGAGCCGGCTCCCTGCTTTATTTCCGCGAATCTGAAGATGCTGCCCAGGGACAAGCTGCCACCTGTGCCAACTGGGGCTACTTTGAGAGTGCCCATGGAGCTCGGCAAACTCAGACCAGGAACGTGGGCTGGTGAGTTTTTTTTTCCGGGGCAGAAGCCATTTTCTGTACCAGTTAGGACCATTTCCCATAGGGGTAGGCTGGCAGCTGGATTTATGCGAATCTGAAAATGCCGCCCAGGGACAAGCTGCCACCTGTGCCAACTTGGGCTGCTTGGAGAGTGCCCATGGAGCTCTGCAAACTGTGACCAGGAACGTGGGGTGGTGAATTTTTTTTCCCTGGGAAGAAGCATTTGTCAGTACCAGGTAGGCCCTCGGCCCTAAGGATCCTGCTGCTGGCTCGATTTCCACGAATATCAAGATGCCGCCCAGGGACAAGCTGCCACCTGTGCCAACGCGGGCTGCTTT
>NW_024037276.1:0-72992 GCF_015832195.1 Motacilla alba alba | reverse complement strand
ATCAGGTAGGCCCTCGGCCCTTTTTGGCTGTCTGGCTGCAGGATATCCGCGATTTGGTAGATGCAGGATATCCGCGATTTGGTAGATGCCACCCAGGGACAAGCTGCCACCTGTGCCAACTTAGATTCTTTGACAGTGCCTATGGAGCTCTGGAAACTGAGACCAGGACCGTGGGGTGGTGGTTTTTTTTTTCCCGGGCAGAAGCCTTTGTCAGTATCAGGTAGGCCCTCAGTCCTTAGGGGCCGGCTGCCTGCTGGATTTCCGCCAATATCAAGATGCCGCCCAGGGACAAGCTGCCACCTGTGCCAACTCAGGCTGCTTTGAGAGTGCCCATGGAGCTCTGCAAACTGAGACCATGAACATGTGTTGGCGAATTTTGTTTCCCTGAGCAGAAGCCTTTGTCTGTTCCAGGTAGGCCCACGGCCCTGCGGGGCCAGCTTCCTTTTGGATTACCACAAATATCAAGATGGAGCCCAGGGACAAGCTGCCACCTGTGCCAACTCAGGCTGCTTTGAGAGTGCCCATGGAGCTCTGCAAACTGGGACCAGGAACATGGGTTGGTGAGTTCTGTTTTCCCGGGCAGAAGACTTTGTCAGTACCAGGTAGGCCCTCGCCCTTCGGGGCCGGCTGCCTGCTGGATTTCCGCCAATATCAAGATGCCGCCCAGGGACAAGCTGCCACCTGTGCCAACTCGGGCTGCTTTGAGAGTGCCAATGGAGCTCTGCAAACTGAGACCAGGAACGTGCGTTGGCGAATTTTGTTTTTCAGGGACAGAACCCATTGTCAGTACCAGGTAGGACGTCTGCCCTTCGTTACCGGGTGACAGCGGGATTTCCGCGTATCTAAAGATGCCGCCTAGGGACAAGCTGCCACCCGTGCCAACTCGGGCTGCTTTGAGAGTGCCCATGGAGCTCTGCAAACTGAGACCATGAACGTGTGTTGGCGAATTTTGTTTACCTGGGCAGAAGCCTTTGTCTGTTCCAGGTAGGCCCACGGCCTTTCGGGGCCAGCTTCCTTTTGGATTTCCACAAATATCAAGATGCCGCCCAGGGACAAGCTGCCACCTGGGCTAACTCAGTCTGCTTTGAGAGTGCCCATGGAACTCTGCAAACTGAGACCAGGAACGTGGCGTGGTGGGGTTTCTTTCCCCGGGCAGAAGCCTTTGTCAGTACCAGGTAGGCCCTTGGCCCTTTGGGGCGGCTGCTCACTGGATTTCCGCGAATATCAAGATGCCGCCGTGGGACAAACTGCCGCCTGTGCCAACTCGGGCTGCTTTGAGTGTGCCCATGGAGTTCTGCAAACTGAGACCAGGCACGTGGTGTGGTGAGCTTAGTTTTCCTGGGCAGAAGCATTTGTCAGTACCAGGTAGGCCCTCGCCCTTCGGGGCCAGCTGCTTGCTGGGTTTTCGCGAATCTGAAGATGCTGCCCAGGGACAAGCTGCCACCTGTGCCAACTCGGGCTGCTTTGAGAGTGCCAATGGAGCGCTGCAAACTGAGACCAGGAACGTGCGTTGGCGAATTTTGATTTTCAGGGACAGAAGCCATTGTCAGTACCAGGTAGGACGTCTGCCCTTCGTTGCTGTGTGACAGGGGGATTTCCGCGTATCTAAAGATGCCGCCTAGGGACAAGCTGCCACCCGTGCCAACTCGGGCTGCTTTGAGAGTGCCCATGGAGCTCTGAAAACTGAGACTATTAATGTGGGTTGGTGGGTTTTATTTCCCCGGGCAGAAGCATTGGTCAGTACCAGGTAGGCCCTTGGCACTAATGGGCCGGTTGCCTGCTGGATTTCCGCCAATATCAAGATGCCGCCCAGGGACAAGCTGCCACCTGTGGCAACTCGGTCTGCTTTGAGAGTGCCCATGGAGCTCTGCAAACTCAGAACAGGAAAATGTGTTGTAGAATTTTGTTTCCCTGGGCAGAAGCCTTTGTCATTACCATGTAGTCGCACGGCCCTTCGAAGCCAGCTTCCTTCTGGATTTCCGGGAATCTGAAGATGCCGCCCATGGACAAGCTGCCACCCGTGCCTACTCAGGCAGCTTTGAGAGTGCCCATGGAGCTCTGCAAACTGAGACCTGTACGTGGGGTGCTGAGGTTTGTTTTCCCGGGCAGAAGCCTTTGTCAGTACCAGGTAGGCCCTCGGCTCTTCGTGGCCTGCTGCCTGCTGGATTTCCGCGAATCTGAAGATGCCGCCAGGGACAGGCTGCCACCTGTGCCAACTCGGGCTGCTTTGAGAGTGCCCACGGAGCTCTGCAAACTGAGACCAAGAACGTGGGAAGTGAGGTTTTTTTCCGAGGCAGAAGCCTTTGTCAGTACCAGGTAGGCCCTCGCCCTTTTGGGCCGGCTGCCTGCTGGATTTCCGCGAATCTGAAGATGCCGCCCAGGGGCAAGCTGCCACCTGTGCCAACTCGGGCTGCATTGAGAGTGCCCATGGAGCTCTGCAAACTGAGACCAGGACCGTGGGGTGCTGAGTTTTCTTTCCCCGGGCAGAAGCCTTTGTCAGTATCAGGTAGGCCCTCAGTCCTTAGGGGCCCGTTGCCTGCTGGATTTCCGCCAATATCAAGATGCCGCCCAGGGACAAGCTGCCACCTGTGCCAACTCAGGCTGCTTTGAGAGTGCCCATGGAGCTCTGCAAACTGAGACCAGGAACGTGGCGTGGGGGGTTTTCTTTCCCCGGGCAGAAGCCTTTGTCTGTACCAGGTAGCCCCTTGGCCCTTTGGGGCGGCTGCTCGCTGGATTTCCGCGAATATCAAGATGCCGCCGTGGGACAAACTGCCGCCTGTGCCAATTCGGGCTGCTTTGAGTGTGCCCATAGAGTTCTGCAAACTGAGATCAGGCACGTGGTGTGGTGAGCTTAGTTTTCCTGGGTAGAAGCCTTTGTCAGTACCAGGTAGGCCCTCGCCCTTCGGGGCCAGCTGCCTGCTGGTTTTTCACGAATCTGAAGATGCTGCCCAGGGACAAGCTGCCACCTGTGCCAACTCGGGCTGCTTTGAGAGTGCCAATGGAGCTCTGCAAACTGAGACCAGGAACGTGCGTTGGCGAATTTTGTTTTTCAGGGACAGAAGCCATTGTCAGTACCAGGTAGGACGTCTGCCCTTCGTTACCGGGTGACAGCGGGATTTCCGCGTATCTAAAGATGCCGCCTAGGGACAAGCTGCCACCCGTGCCAACTCGGGCTGCTTTGAGAGTGCCCATGGAGCTCTGAAAACTGAGACCATTAACGTGGGTTGGTGTGTTTTGTTTCCCCGGGCAGAAGTATTTTTCAGTACCAGGTATGCCCTTGACACTTATGGGCCGGTTGCCTGCTGGATTTCCGCCAATATCAAGATGCCGCCCAGGGACAAGCTGCCACCTGTGCCAACTCGGGCTGCTTTGAGAGTGCCCATAGACCTCTGCAAACTGAGACCTAGAACGTGGGAATTTAGGTTTTTTTCCGAGCCAGAAGCCTTTGTCAGAACCAGGTAGGCCCTCGCCCTTTTCGGCCGGCTGCCTGCTGGATTTCCGCGAATCTGAAGATGCCGCCCAGGGGCAAGCTGCCACCTGTGCCACCACGGGCTGCTTTGAGAGTGCCCATGGAGCTCTGCAAACTGAGACCCGGAACGTGGGGTGGTGGGTTTTTTTTCCCCGGGCAGAAGCCTTTGTCAGTACCAGGTAGGCGCACGGCCCTTCGAAGCCAGCTTCCTTCTGGATTTCCGGGAATCTGAAGATGCCGCCCATGTACAAGGTGCCACCCGTGCCTACTCAGGCAGCTTTGAGAGTGCCCATGGAGCTCTGCAAACTGAGACCAGGACCGTGGGGTGCTGAGTTTTCTTTCCCCGGGCAGAAGCATTTGTCAGTACCAGGTAGGCCCTTGTTCTTCAGGGGCAGGCAGCCTTTTGGATTTCCACGAATATCAAGATGCAGCCCAGGGACAAGCTGCCACCTGTGCCAACTCAGGCTGCTTTGAGTGTGCCCATAGAGCTCTGCAAACTGAGACCAAGAACGTGGGATGTGAGGTTTTTCTCCGAGGCAGAAGCCTTTGTCAGTACCAGGTAGGCCCTCGCCCTTTTCGGCCGGCTGCCTGCTGGATTTCCGCCAATATCAAGATGCCGCCCAGGGACAAGCTGCCACCTGTGGCAACTCGGTCTGCTTTGAGAGTGCCCATGGAGCTCTGCAAACTGAGACCAGGAACGTGGGTTGGTGAGTTCTGTTTTGCCGGGCAGAAGCCTTTGTCAGTACCAGGTAGGCCCTCGGCCCTTTTTTGCTGTCTGGCTGCAGGATATCCGCGATGTGGTAGATGCCACCCAGGGACAAGCAGCCACCTGTGCCAACTTGGGCTTCTTTGACAGTGCCTATGGAGCTCTGCAAACTGAGACCAGGACCGTGGGGTGGTGGTTTTTTTTTCCTGGGCAGAAGCCTTTGTCAGTATCAGGTAGGCCCTCAATCCTTAGGGGCCGGCTGCCTGCTGGCTTTCCGCCAATATCAAGATGCCGCCCAGGGACAAGCTGCCACCTGTGCCAACTCAGGCTGCTTTGAGAGTGCCCATGGAGCTCTGCAAACTGAGACCATGAACATGTGTTGGCGAATTTTGTTTCACTGAGCAGAAGCCTTTGTCTGTTCCAGGTAGGCCCACGGCCCTTCGGGGCCAGCTTCCTTTTGGATTTCCACAAATATCAAGATGGGGCCCAGGGACATGCTGCCACCTGTGGCAACTCAGGCTGCTTTGAGAGTGCCCATGGAGCTCTGCAAACTGGGACCAGGAACATGGGTTGGTGAGTTCTGTTTTCCCGGGCAGAAGACTTTGCCAGTACCAGGTAGGCCCTCGCCCTTCGGGGCCGGCTGCCTGCTGGATTTCCGCCAATATCAAGATGCCGCCCAGGGACAAGCTGCCACCTGTGGCAACTCGGGCTGCTTTGAGAGTGCCCATGGAGCTCTGCAAACTGAGACCAGGAACGTGGGTTGGTGAGTTCTGTTTTGCCGGGCAGAAGCCTTTGTCAGTATCAGGTTGGCCCTCAGTCCTTAGGGGCCGCCTGCCTGCTGGCTTTCCGCCAATATCAAGATGCCGCCCAGGGACAAGCTGCCACCTGTGCCACCTCGGGCTGCTTTGAGAGTGCCCATGGAGCTCTGCAAACTGAGACCAGGAACGTGGGGTGGTGGGTTTTGTTTCCCTGGGCAGAAGCCTTTGTCTGTTCCAGGTAGGCCCACGGCCTTTCGGGGCCAGCTTCCTTTTGGATTTCCACAAATATCAAGATGCCGCCCAGGGACAAGCTGCCACCTGTGCCAACTCGGGCTGCTTTGAGTGTGCCCATGGAGCTCTGCAAACTGAGACCCGGAACGTGGTGTGGTGAGCTTAGTTTTCCTGGGCAGAAGCCTTTGTCAGTACCAGGTAGGCCCTCGCCCTTCAGGGCCAGCTGCTTGCTGGGTTTTCGCGAATCTGAAGATGCTGCCCAGGGACAAGCTGCCACCTGTGCCAACTCGGGCTGCTTTGAGAGTGCCAATGGAGCGCTGCAAACTGAGACCAGGAACGTGCGTTGGCGAATTTTGTTTTTCAGGGACAGAAGCCATTGTCAGTACCAGGTAGGACGTCTGCCCTTCGTTGCCGGGCGGCAGCGGGATTTCCGCGTATCTAAAGATGCCGCCTAGGGACAAGCTGCCACACGTGCCAACTCGGGCTGCTTTGAGAGTGCCCATGGAGCTCTGAAAACTGAGACTATTAATGTGGGTTGGTGGGTTTTATTTTCCCGGGCAGAAGCCTTTGTCAGTACCAGGTAGGCCCTTGGCACTAATGGGCCGGTTGCCTGCTGGATTTCCGCCAATATCAAGATGCCGCCCAGGGACAAGCTGCCACCTGTGGCAACTCGGGCTGCTTTGAGAGTGCCCATGGAGCTCTGCAAACTGAGACCAGGAAAATGTGTTGTAGAATTTTGTTTCCCTGGGCAGAAGCCTTTGTCAGTACCAGGTAGGCGCACGGCCCTTCGAAGCCAGCTTCCTTCTGGATTTCCGGGAATCTGAAGATGCCGCCCATGGACAAGCTGCCACCCGTGCCTACTCAGGCAGCTTTGAGAGTGCCCATGGAGCTCTGCAAACTGAGACCTGTACGTGGGGTGCTGAGGTTTGTTTTCCCGGGCAGAAGCCTTTGTCAGTACCAGGTAGGCCCTCGGCTCTTCGTGGCCTGCTGCCTGCTGGATTTCCGCGAATCTGAAGATGCCGCCAGGGACAGGCTGCCACCTGTGCCAACTCGGGCTGCTTTGAGAGTGCCCATGGAGCTCTGCAAACTGAGACCAAGAACGTGGGAAGTGAGGTTTTTTTCCGAGGCAGAAGCCTTTGTCAGTACCAGGTAGGCCCTCGCCCTTTCGGGCCGGCTGCCTGCTGGATTTCCGCGAATCTGAAGATGCCGCCCAGGGGCAAGCTGCCACCTGTGCCAACTCGGGCTGCATTGAGAGTGCCCATGGAGCTCTGCAAACTGAGACCAGGACCGTGGGGTGCTGAGTTTTCTTTCCCCGGGCAGAAGCCTTTGTCAGTACCAGGTAGGCCCTCGCCCTTCGGGGCCGGCTTCCTGCTGGTTTTCCGCGAATCTGAAGATGCCGCCCAGGGACAAGCTTCCACCTGTGCCAACTCGGGCTGCTTTGAGAGTGCCCATGGAGCTCTGCAAACTGAGACCAGGAATGTGGGGTGGTGAGTTTGGTTTTTCTGGGGCAGAAGCCTTTGTCAGTAGCAGGGAGACCCTTGGAATTTAGGGGCCGGCTGCATGGTGGATTTCCGCCAATCTGAAGATGCCGCCCAGGGACAAGCTGCCACCTGTGCCTACTCGGGCTGCTTACAGAGTGCCCATGGAACTCTGAAAACTGAGACCAGGAACGTGGCGTGGTGGGTTTTCTTTCCCCGGGCAGAAGCCTTTGTCAGTACCAGGTAGGCCCTTGGCCCTTTGGGGCGGCTGCTCGCTGGATTTCCGCGAATATCAAGATGCCGCCGTGGGACAAACTGCCGCCTGTGCCAACTCGGGCTGCTTTGAGTGTGCCCATGGAGTTCTGCAAACTGAGACCAGGCACGTGGTGTGGTTAGCTTAGTTTCCCCGGGCGGAAGCATTTGTCAGTACCAGGTAGGCCCTCGCCCTTCGGGGCCGTCTGCCTGCTGTGTTTTCGCGAATCTGAAGATGCTGCCCAGGGACAAGCAGTGACCTGTGCCAACTCTGGATGCTTTGAGAGTGCCCACGGAGCTCTGCAAACTGAGACTAAGAGCGTGGGTTGGTGAGTTCTGTTTTCCCGGGCAGAAGCCTTTGTCAGTACCAGGTAGGCCCTCGGCTCTTCGTGGCCTGCTGCCTGCTGGATTTCCGCGAATCTGAAGATGCCGCCCAGGGACAAGCTGCCACCTGTGCCAACTCGGGCTGCTTTGAGAGTGCCCATGGAGCTCTGCAAACTGAGACCAGGACCGGGGGGTGCTGAGTTTTCTTTCCCCGGGCAGAAGCCTTTGTCTGTACCAGGTAGGCCCTCGCCCTTCGGGGCCGGCTGCCTGCTGGGTTTCCGCGAATCTGAAGATGCCGCCCAGGGACAAACTTCCACCTGTGCCAACTCGGGCTGCTTTGAGAGTGCCCATGGAGCTCTGCAAACTGAGACCCGGAACGTGGGGTGGTGGGTTTTTTTTCCCGGGCAGAAGCCTTTGTCTGTACCAGGTAGGCTCTCAGTCCTTAAAGGCCGTCTGCCTGCTGGATTTCCGCCAATATCAAGATGCTGCCCAGGGACAAGCTGCCACCTGTGCCAACTCACGCTGATTTTAGAGTGCCCATGGAGCTCTGCAAACTGAGAACAGGAACGTGGGTTGGCGAATTTTGTTCCCCTGGGCAGAAGCCGTTGTCTGTTCCCGGGAGGCCCACGGCCCTTAGTGGCCGTCTGCCTGCTGGATTTCCGCCAATATCAAGATGCCGCCCAGGGACAAGCTGCCACCTGTGCCAACTCGCGCTGCTTTGAGAGTGCCCATGGAGCTCTGAAAACTGAGACCATTAACGTGGGTTGGTGGGTTTTATTTTCCCGGGCAGACGCATTTGTCAGTACCAGGTAGGCCCTTGGCACTTATGGGCCGGTTGCGTGCTGGATTTCCGCCAATATCAAGATACGGCCCAGGGACAAGCTGCCACCTGTGCCAACTCGGGCTGCTTTGAGAGTGCCCATGGAGCTCTGCAAACTGAGACCAGGAACGTGGGTTGGTGAGTTCTGTTTTCCCGGGCAGAAGCCTTTGTCATTACCAGGTAGGCCCTCGGCCCTTTTTGGCTGTCTGGCTGCAGGATATCCGCGAATTTGAAGATGCCACGCAGGGACAAGCTTCCACCTGTGCCAACTCCGGCTGCTTTGAGAGTACCCATAGAGCTCTGCAAACTGAGACCCGGAACGTGGGGTGGTGGGTTTTTTTTTCCTGGGCAGAAGCCTTTGTCAGCATCAGGTAGGCCCTCAGTTCTTAGGGGCCGTCTGCCTGCTGGATTTCCGCCAATCTGAAGATGCCGCCCAGGGACAAGCTGCCACCTGTGCCAACTCAGGCTGCTTTGAGAGTGCCCATGGAGCTCTGCAAACTGAGACCAAGAACGTGGGATGTGAGGTTTTTTTCCGAGGCAGAAGCCATTGTCAGTACCAGGTAGGCCCTCGCCCTTTTGGGCCGGCTGCCTGCTGGTTTTCCGCGAATCTGAAGATGCCGCCCAGGGGCAAGCTGCCACCTGTGCCAACTCGGGCTGCTTTGAGAGTGCCCATGGAGCTCTGCAAACTGAGACCAGGACCGTGGGGTGCTGAGTTTTCTTTCCCCGGGCAGAAGCATTTGTCAGTACCAGGTAGGCCCTTGTTCTTCCGGGGCAGGCAGCCTTTTGGATTTCCACGAATATCAAGATGCAGCCCAGGGACAAGCTGCCACCTGTGCCAACTCAGGCTGCTTTGAATGTGCCCATGGAGCTCTGCAAACTGGGACCAGGAACGTGGGATGTGAGGTTTTTTTTCCGAGGCATAAGCCTTTGTCAGTACCGGGTAGGCCCTCGCCCTTCGGGGCCGGCTGCCTGCTGGCTTTCCGCCAATATCAAGATGCCGCCCAGGGACAAGCTGCCACCTGTGCCAACTCGGGCTGCTTTGAGAGTGCCAATGGAGCTCTGCAAACTGAGACCAGGAACGTGGGTTGGTGAGTTCTGTTTTGCCGGGCAGAAGCCTTTGTCAGTACCAGGTAGGCCCTCGGCCCTTTTTGGCTGTCTAGCTGCAGGATATCCGCGATTTGGTAGATGCCACCCAGGGACAAGCTGCCACCTGTGCCAACTTAGATTCTTTGACAGTGCCTATGGAGCTCTGGAAACTGAGACCAGGACCGTGGGGTGGTGGTTTTTTTTTTCCCGGGCAGAAGCCTTTGTCAGTATCAGGTAGGCCCTCAGTCCTTAGGGGCCGGCTGCCTGCTGGATTTCCGCCAATATCAAGATGCCGCCCAGGGACAAGCTGCCACCTGTGCCAACTCAGGCTGCTTTGAGAGTGCCCATGGAGCTCTGCAAACTGAGACCATGAACATGTGTTGGCGAATTTTGTTTCACTGAGCAGAAGCCTTTGTCTGTTCCAGGTAGGCCCACGGCCCTTCGGGGCCAGCTTCCTTTTGGATTTCCACAAATATCAAGATGGAGCCCAGGGACAAGCTGCCACCTGTGCCAACTCGGGCTGCTTTGAGAGTGCCCATGGAGCTCTGCAAACTGAGACCATGAACGTGTGTTGGCGAATTTTGTTTCCCTGGGCAGAAGCCTTTGTCTGTTCCAGGTAGGCCCACGGCCCTTCGGGGCCAGCTTCGTTTTGGATTTCCACAAATATCAAGATGCCGCCCAGGGACAAGCTGCCACCTGTGCTAACTCGGTCTGCTTTGAGAGTGCCCATGGAACTCTGCAAACTGAGACCAGGAACGTGGCGTGGTGGGTTTTCTTTCCCTGGGCAGAAGCCTTTGTCAGTACCTGGTAGGCCCTTGGCCCTTTGGGGCGGCTGCTCGCTGGATTTCCGCGAATATCAAGATGCCGCCGTGGGACAAACTGCCGCCTGTGCCAACTCGGGCTGCTTTGAGTGTGCCCATGGAGTTCTGCAAACTGAGACCAGACACGTGGTGTGGTGAGCTTAGTTTTCCTGGGCAGAAGCATTTGTCAGTACCAGGTAGGCCCTCGCCCTTCGGGGCCAGCTGCCTGTTGGCTTTTCGCGAATCTGAAGATGCTGCCCAGGGACAAGCTGCCACCTGTGCCAACTCGGGCTGCTTTGAGAGTGCCAATGGAGCACTGCAAACTGAGACCAGGAACGTGCGTTGGCGAATTTTGTTTTTCAGGGACAGAAGCCATTGTCAGTACCAGGTAGGACGTCTGCCCTTCGTTGCCGGGCGGCAGCGGGATTTCCGCGTATCTAAAGATGCCGCCTAGGGACAAGCTGCCACCCGTGCCAACTCGGGCTGCTTTGAGAGTGCCCATGGAGCTCTGAAAACTGAGACCATTAATGTGGGTTGGTGGGTTTTATTTCCCCGGGCAGAAGCATTTGTCAGTACCAGGTAGGCCCTTGGCACTTATGGGCCGGTTGCGTGCTGGATTTTCGCCAATATCAAGATACGGCCCAGGGACAAGCTGCCACCTGTGGCAACTCGGGCTGCTTTGAGAGTGCCCATGGAGCTCTGCAAACTGAGACCAGGAAAATGTGTTGTAGAATTTTGTTTCCCTGGGCAGAAGCCTTTGTCAGTACCAGGTAGGCGCACGGCCCTTCGAAGCCAGCTTCCTTCTGGATTTCCCGGAATCGGAAGATGCCGCCCATGTACAAGCTGCCACCCGTGCCTACTCAGGCAGCTTTGAGAGTGCCCATGGAGCTCTGCAAACTGAGACCAGGACCGTGGGGTGCTGAGTTTTCTTTCCCCGGGCAGAAGCATTTGTCAGTACCAGGTAGGCCCTTGTTCTTCAGGGGCAGGCAGCCTTTTGGATTTCCACGAATATCAAGATGCAGCCCAGGGACAAGCTGCCACCTGTGCCAACTCAGGCTGCTTTGAGTGTGCCCATGGAGCTCTGCAAACTGGGACCAGGAACCTGGGATGTGAGGTTTTTTTTCCGAGGCATAAGCCTTTGTCAGTACCAGGTAGGCCCTCGCCCTTCGGGGCCGGCTGCCTGCTGGATTTCCGCCAATATCAAGATGCCGCCCAGGGACAAGCTGCCACCTGTGCCAACACGCGCTGCTTTGAGAGTGCCCATGGAGCTCTGCAAACTGAGACCAGGAACGTGGGTTGGTGAGTTCTGTTTTGCCGGGCAGAAGCCTTTGTCAGTATCAGGTTGGCCCTCAGTCCATAGGGGCCGCCTGCCTGCTGGCTTTCCGCCAATATCAAGATGCCGCCCAGGGACAAGCTGCCACCTGTGCCACCTCGGGCTGCTTTGAGAGTGCCCATGGAGCTCTTCAAACTGAGACCATGAACGTGTGATGGCGAATTTTGTTTCCCTGGGTAGAAGCCTTTGTCTGTTCCAGGTAGGCCCACGGCCTTTCGGGGCCAGCTTCCTTTTGGATTTCCACAAATATCAAGATGCCGCCCAGGGACAAGCTGCCACCTGTGCTAACTCAGTCTGCTTTGAGAGTGCCCATGGAACTCTGCAAACTGAGACCAGGAACGTGGCGTGGTGGGGTTTCTTTCCCCGGGCAGAAGCCTTTGTCAGTACCAGGTAGGCCCTTGGCCCTTTGGGGCGGCTGCTCGCTGGATTTCCGCGAATATCAAGATGCCGCCGTGGGACAAACTGCCGCCTGTGCCAACTCGGGCTGCTTTGAGTGTGCCCATGGTGCTCTGCAAACTGAGACCAGGCACGTGGTGTGGTGAGCTTAGTTTTCCTGGGCAGAAGCATTTGTCAGTACCAGGTAGGCCCTCGCCCTTCGGGGCCAGCTGCTTGCTGTGTTTTCGCGAATCTGAAGATGCTGCCCAGGGACAAGCTGCCACCTGTGCCAACTCGGGCTGCTTTGAGAGTGCCAATGGAGCGCTGCAAACTGAGACCAGGAACGTGCGTTGGCGAATTTTGTTTTTCAGGGACAGAAGCCATTGTCAGTACCAGGTAGGACGTCTGCCCTTCGTTGCCGGGCGGCAGCGGGATTTCCGCGTATCTAAAGATGCCGCCTAGGGACAAGCTGCCACCCGTGCCAACTCGGGCTGCTTTGAGAGTGCCCATGGAGCACTGAAAACTGAGACTATTAATGTGGGTTGGTGGGTTTTATTGCCCCGGGCAGAAGCATTGGTCAGTACCAGGTAGGCCCTTGGCACTAATGGGCCGGTTGCCTGATGGATTTCCGCCAATATCAAGATGCCGCCCAGGGAGAAGCTGCCACCTGTGGCAACTTGGGCTGCTTTGAGAGTGCCCATGGAGCTCTGCAAACTGAGACCAGGAAAATGTGTTGTAGAATTTTGTTTCCCTGGGCAGAAGCCTTTGTCAGTACCAGGTAGGCGCACGGCCCTTCGAAGCCAGCTTCCTTCTGGATTTCCGGGAATCTGAAGATGCCGCCCATGGACAAGCTGCCACCCGTGCCTACTCAGGCAGCTTTGAGAGTGCCCATGGAGCTCTGCAAACTGAGACCTGTACGTGGGGTGCTGAGGTTTGTTTTCCCAGGCAGAAGCATTTGTCAGTACCAGGTAGGCCCTCGGCTCTTCGTGACCTGCTGCCTGCTGGATTTCTGCGAATCTGAAGATGCCGCCAGGGACAGGCTGCCACCTGTGCCAACTCGGGCTGCATTGAGAGTGCCCATGGAGCTCTGCAAACTGAGACCAGGACCGTGGGGTGCTGAGTTTTCTTTCCCCGGGCAGAAGCCTTTGTCAGTACTAGGTAGGCCCTCGCCCTTTTGGGCCGGCTTCCTGCTGGTTTTCCGCGAATCTGAAGATGCCGCCCAGGGACAAGCATCCGCCTGTGCCAACTCGGGCTGCTTTGAGTGTGCCCATGGAGCTCTGCAAACTGAGACCAGGAATGTGGGGTGGTGAGTTTGGTTTTTCTGGGGCAGAAGCCTTTGTCAGTAGCAGGGAGACCCTTGGAATTTAGGGGCCGGCTGCCTGCTGGATTTCCGCCAATCTGAAGATGCCGCCGTGGGACAAACTGCCGCCTGTGCCAACTCGGGCTGCTTTGAGTGCGCACATGGACCTCTGCAAACTGAGGCCATTAACGTGGGTTGGTGGGTTTTCTTTCCCCGGGCAGAAGCATTTGTCAGTACCAGGTAGGCCCTTGGCACTTATGGGCCGGTTGCCTGCTGGATTTCCGCCCATATCAAGATGCTGCCCAGGGACAAGCTGCCACCTGTGCCAACTCGGGCTGCTTTGAGAGTGCTCATGGAGCTCTGCAAACTGAGACCAGGAATATGTGTTGGTGAATTTTGTTTCCCTGGGCAGAAGCCTTTGTCAGTACCAGGTAGGCGCATGGCCCTTCGAAGCCAGCTGCCTGCTGGATTTCCGGGAATCTGAAGATGCCGCCCAGGGACAGGCTGCCACCCGTGCCTACTCAGGCAGCTTTGAGAGTGCCCATGGAGCTCTGCAAACTGAGACCTGTACGTGGGGTGCTGAGGTTTGTTTTCCCGGGCAGAAGCCTTTGTCAGTACCAGGTAGGCCCTCGGCTCTTCGTGGCCTGCTGCCTGCTGGATTTCCGCGAATCTGAAGATGCCGCCCAGGGGCAAGCTGCCACCTGTGCCAACTCGGGCTGCTTTGAGAGGGCCCATGGAGCTCTGAAAACTGAGACCAGGACCGTGGGGTGCTGAGTTTTCTTTCCCCGGGCAGAAGCCTTTGTCTGTACCAGGTAGGCCCTCGCCCTTCGGGGCCGGCTGCCTGCTGGGTTTCCGCGAATCTGAAGATGACGCCCAGGGACAAGCTTCCACCTGTGCCAACTCGGGCTGCTTTGAGAGTGCCCATGGAGCTCTGCAAACTGAGACCAGGAATGTGGGGTGGTGAGTTTGGTTTTTCTGGGGCAGAAGCCTTTGTCAGTAGCAGGGAGGCCCTTGGAATTTAGGGGCCGGCTGCCTGCTGGATTTCCGCCAATCTGAAGATGCCGCCCAGGGACAAGCTGCCACCTGTGCCTACTCGGGCTGCTTACAGAGTGCCCATGGAACTCTGCAAACTGAGACCAGGAACGTGGCGTGGTGGGTTTTCTTTCCCCGGGCAGAAGCCTTTGTCAGTACCAGGTAGGCCCTTGGCCCTTTGGGGCGGCTGCTCGCTGGATTTCCGCGAATATCAAGATGCCGCCGTGGGACAAACTGCCGCCTGTGCCAACTCGGGCTGCTTTGAGTGTGCCCATGGAGCTCTGCAAACTGAGACCAGGCACGTGGCGTGGTTAGCTTAGTTTCCCCGGGCGGAAGCATTTGTCAGTACCAGGTAGGCCCTCGTCCTTCGGGGCCGTCTGCCTGCTGTGTTTTCGCGAATCTGAAGATGCTGCCCAGGGACAAGCAGTGACCTGTGCCAACTCGGGCTGCTTTGAGAGTGCCCACGGAGCTCTGCAAACTGAGACTAAGAGCGTGGGTTGGTGAGTTCTGTTTTCCCGGGCAGAAGCCTTTGTCAGTATCAGGTAGGCCCTCGGCTCTTCGTGGCCTGCTGCCTGCTGGATTTCCGCGAATCTGAAGATGCCGCCCAGGGGCAAGCTGCCACCTGTGCCAACTCGGGCTGCTTTGAGAGTGCCCATGGAGCTCTGCAAACTGAGACCAGGACCGGGCGGTGCTGAGTTTTCTTTCCCCGGGCTGAAGCCTTTGTCTGTACCAGGTAGGCCCTCGCCCTTCGGGGCCGGCTGCCTGCTGGGTTTCCGCGAATCTGAAGATGCCGCCCAGGGACAAACTTCCACCTGTGCCAACTCGGGCTGCTTTGAGAGTGCCCATGGAGCTCTGCAAACTGAGACCAGGAATGTGGGGTGGTGAGTTTGGTTTTTCTGGGGCAGAAGCCTTTGTCAGTAGCAGGGAGGCCCTTGGAATTTAGGGGCCGGCTGCCTGCTGGATTTCCGCCAATCTGAAGACGCCGCCCAGGGACAAGCTGCCACCTGTGCCTACTCGGGCTGCTTACAGAGTGCCCATGGAACTCTGAAAACTGAGACCAGGAACGTGGCGTGGTGGGTTTTCTTTCCCCGGGCAGAAGCCTTTGTCAGTACCAGGTAGGCCCTTGGCCCTTTGGGGCGGCTGCTCGCTGGATTTCCGCGAATATCAAGATGCCGCCGTGGGACAAACTGCCGCCTGTGCCAACTCGGGCTGCTTTGAGTGTGCCCATGGAGTTCTGCAAACTGAGACCAGGCACGTGGTGTGGTTTGCTTAGTTTCCCCGGGCGGAAGCATTTGTCAGTACCAGGTAGGCCCTCGCCCTTAGGGGCCGTCTGCCTGCTGTGTTTTCGCGAATCTAAAGATGCTGCCCCGGGACAAGCAGTGACCTGTGCCAACTCGGGCTGCTTTGAGAGTGCCCACGGAGCTCTGCAAACTGAGACTAAGAGTGTGGGTTGGTGGTTTTTTTTTTGCCACCCAGGGACAAGCTGCCCGGGCAGAAGCCTTTGTCAGTATCAGGTAGGCCCTCAGTCCTTAGGGGCCGGCTGCCTGCTGGATTTCCGCCAATATCAAGATGCCGCCCAGGGACAAGCTGCCACCTGTGCAAACTCAGGCTGCTTTGAGTGTGCCCATGGAGTTCTGCAAACTGAGACCAGGTACGTGGTGTGGTGAGCTTAGTTTACCTGGGCAGAAGCCTTTGTCAGTACCAGGTAGGCCCTCGCCCTTCGGGGCCAGCTGCCTGCTGGTTTTTCGCGAATCTGAAGATGCTGCCCAGGGACAAGCTGCCACCTGTGCCAACTCGGGCTGCTTTGAGAGTGCCAATGGAGCTCTGCAAACTGAGACCAGGAACGTGCGTTGGCGAATTTTGTTTTTCAGGGACAGAAGCCATTGTCGGTACCAGGTAGGACGTCTGCCCTTCGTTGCCGGGTGGCAGCGGGATTTCCGCGTATCTAAAGATGCCGCCTAGGGACAAGCTGCCACCCGTGCCAACTCGGGCTGCTTTGAGAGTGCCCATGGAGCTCTGAAAACTGAGACCATTAACGTGGGTTGGTGTGTTTTGTTTCCCCGGGCAGAAGTATTTTTCAGTACCAGGTATGCCCTTGGCACTTATGGGCCGGTTGCGTGCTGCATTTCCGCCAATATCAAGATGCCGCCCAGGGACAAGCTGCCACCTGTGGCAACTCGGGCTGCTTTGAGTGTGCCCATGGAGCTCTGCAAACTGAGACCATGAACGTGTGTTGGCGAATTTTGTTTCCCTGGGCAGAAGCCTTTGTCTGTTCCAGGTAGGCCCACGGCCTTTCGGGGCAAGCTTCATTTTGGATTTCCACAAATATCAAGATGCCGCCCAGGGACAAACTGCCGCCTGTGCCAACTCGGGCTGCTTTGAGTGTGCCCATGGAGTTCTGCAAACTGAGACCAGGCACGTGGTGTGGTGAGCTTAGTTTTCCTGGGCAGAAGCATTTGTCAGTACCAGGTAGGCCCTCGCCCTTCGGGGCCAGCTGCCTGCTGGGTTTTCGCGAATCTGAAGATGCTGCCCAGGGACAAGCTGCCACCTGTGCCAACTCGGGCTGCTTTGAGAGTGCCAATGGAGCACTGCAAACTGAGACCAGGAACGTGCGTTGGTGAATTTTGTTTTTCAGGGACAGAAGCCATTGTCAGTACCAGGTAGGACGTCTGCCCTTCGTTGCCGGGCGGCAGCGGGATTTCCGCGTATCTAAAGATGCCGCCTAGGGACAAGCTGCCACCCGTGCCAACTCGGGCTGCTTTGAGAGTGCCCATGGAGCTCTGAAAACTGAGACCATTAATGTGGGTTGGTGGGTTTTATTTCCCCGGGCAGAAGCATTTGTCAGTACCAGGTAGGCCCTTGGCACTTATGGGCCGGTTGCGTGCTGGATTTTCGCCAATATCAAGATACGGCCCAGGGACAAGCTGCCACCTGTGCCAACTCGGGCTGCTTTGAGTGTGCCCATGGAGCTCTGCAAACTGAGACCAGGCACGTGGCGTGGTTAGCTTAGTTTCCCCGGGCGGAAGCATTTGTCAGTACCAGGTAGGCCCTCGTCCTTCGGGGCCGTCTGCCTGCTGTGTTTTCGCGAATCTGAAGATGCTGCCCAGGGACAAGCAGTGACCTGTGCCAACTCGGGCTGCTTTGAGAGTGCCCACGGAGCTCTGCAAACTGAGACTAAGAGCGTGGGTTGGTGAGTTCTGTTTTCCCGGGCAGAAGCCTTTGTCAGTATCAGGTAGGCCCTCGGCTCTTCGTGGCCTGCTGCCTGCTGGATTTCCGCGAATCTGAAGATGCCGCCCAGGGGCAAGCTGCCACCTGTGCCAACTCGGGCTGCTTTGAGAGTGCCCATGGAGCTCTGCAAACTGAGACCAGGACCGGGCGGTGCTGAGTTTTCTTTCCCCGGGCTGAAGCCTTTGTCTGTACCAGGTAGGCCCTCGCCCTTCGGGGCCGGCTGCCTGCTGGGTTTCCGCGAATCTGAAGATGCCGCCCAGGGACAAACTTCCACCTGTGCCAACTCGGGCTGCTTTGAGAGTGCCCATGGAGCTCTGCAAACTGAGACCAGGAATGTGGGGTGGTGAGTTTGGTTTTTCTGGGGCAGAAGCCTTTGTCAGTAGCAGGGAGGCCCTTGGAATTTAGGGGCCGGCTGCCTGCTGGATTTCCGCCAATCTGAAGACGCCGCCCAGGGACAAGCTGCCACCTGTGCCAACTCAGGCTGCTTTGAGAGTGCCCATGGAGCTCTGCAAACTGAGACCAGGAATGTGGGGTGGTGAGTTTGGTTTTTCTGGGGCAGAAGCCTTTGTCAGTAGCAGGGAGGCCCTTGGAATTTAGGGGCCGGCTGCCTGCTGGATTTCCGCCAATCTGAAGATGCCGCCCAGGGACAAGCTGCCACCTGTGCCTACTCGGGCTGCTTACAGAGTGCCCATGGAACTCTGCAAACTGAGACCAGGAACGTGGCGTGGTGGGTTTTCTTTCCCCGGGCAGAAGCCTTTGTCAGTACCAGGTAGGCCCTTGGCCCTTTGGGGCGGCTGCTCGCTGGATTTCCGCGAATATCAAGATGCCGCCGTGGGACAAACTGCCGCCTGTGCCAACTCGGGCTGCTTTGAGTGTGCCCATGGAGTTCTGCAAACTGAGACCAGGCACGTGGTGTGGTTAGCTTTGTTTCCCCGGGCGGAAGCATTTGTCAGTACCAGGTAGGCCCTCGCCCTTCGAAGCCGTCTGCCTGCTGTGATTTCGCGAATCTGAAGATGCTGCCCAGGGACAGGCTGCCACCTGTGCCTACTCAGGCTGCTTTGAGAGTGCCCACGGAGCTCTGCAAACTGAGACCTGAGCGTGGGGTTCTGAGTTTGTTTTCCTGGGCAGAAGCCTTTGTCAGTACCAGGTAGGCCCTCGGCCCTTTTTGGCTGTCTGGCTGCAGGATATCCGCGAATTTGAAGATGCCACCCAGGGACAAGCTGCCACCTGTGCCAACTCCGGCTGCTTTGAGAGTGACCATGGAGCTCTGCAAACTGAGACCAGGAACGTGCGTTGGCGAGTTTTGTTTTTCAGGGACAGAAGCCATTGTCAGTACCAGGTAGGACCTCTGCCCTTCGGGGCCGGCTTCCAGCTGGGATTTCCGCGTATCTGAAGATGCCGCCTAGGGACAAGCTGCCACCCGTGCCAACTCGGGCTGCTTTGAGTGTGCCCATGGAGCTCTGCAAACTGAGACCAGGAATGTAACGTCAGTAGGTTGGTTTAGGGGCCGGCTGTGCTTTTCCGTTTCCCCGTGGGACAGAAGTATTTTTCAGTACCCATTAACCGTGTATGGGCCCGTGGCACTTATGTGGGCCGGTTGCCTGCTGGATTTCCGCCAATATCAAGATGCCGCCCAGGGACAAGCTGCCACCTGTGCCAACTCGGGCTGCTTTGAGAGTGCCCATAGACCTCTGCAGTAACTGGCCCTTCGAGACCTAGAACGTGGGAACTCAGGCAGCTAGAGTTTTTTTACCTGAGGCAGAAGCCTTTGTCAGTACCAGGTAGGCCCTCGCCCTTCGGGGCCAGCTGCCTGCTGGATTTCCGCGAATCTGAAGATGCCGCCCAGGGGCAAGCTGCCACCTGTGCCAACTCGGGCTGCTTTGAGAGTGCCCATGGAGCTCTGCAAACTGAGACCCGGAACGTGGGGTGGTGAATTTTTTTTTCCCCCGGGCAGAAGCCTTTGTACCAGGTAGGCTCTCGCCCTCCTTGGCCGGGCTGCCTGCTGGATTTCCGCGAATCTGAAGATGCCGCCCAGGGACAAGCTGCCACCTGTGCCAACTCACGCTGCTTTGAGAGTGCCCATGGAGCTCTGCAAACTGAGACCAGGAACGTGGGTTGGTGAATTTTGTTTTTCTGGGCAGAAGCCGTTGTCAGTACCAGGGAGACCCTTGGCCCTTAGGGGCCGGCTGCCTGCTGGATTTCCGCCAATATCAAGATGCCGCCCAGGGACAAGCTGCCACCTGTGCCAACTCGGGCTGCTTTGAGAGTGCCCATGGAGCTCTGCAAACTGAGACCATTAACGTGGGTTGGTGGGTTTTATTTCCCCGGGCAGAAGCATTTGTCAGTACCAGGTAGGCCCTTGGCACTTATGGGCCGGCTTGCCTGCTGGATTTCCACCAATATCAAGATGCGGCCCAGGGACAAGCTGCCACCTGTGCCAACTCGGGCTGCTTTGAGAGTGCCCATGGAGCTCTGCAAACTGAGACCAGGAATATGGGGATGGTGGTTTTTTTTCCCGGGCAGAAGCCTTTGTCAGTACCAGGTAGGCCCTCGCCCTTCGGGCCGGCTGCCTGCTGGATTTCCGCCAATATCAAGATGCCGCCCAGGGACAAGCTGCCACCTGTGCCAACTCAGGCTGCTTTGAGAGTGCCCATGGAGCTCTGCAAACTGAGACCTGTACGTGGGTTGGTGAGTTTGTTTTCCCGGGCAGAAGCCTTTGTCAGTACCAGGTAGGCCCTCGGCCCTTTTTGGCTGCTGCTGCTGGATTTCCGCGAATCTGAAGATGCCGCCCAGGGACAAGCTGCCACCTGTGCCAACTCGGGCTGCTTTGAGAGTGCCCATAGAGCTCTGCAAACTGAGACCAGGAACGTGGGGTGGTGGGTTTTTTTTTCCTGGGCAGAAGCCTTTGTCAGTACCAGGTAGGCCCTCAGCCCTTCGGGGCCGTCTGCCTGCTGGATTTCCGCGAATCTGAAGATGACGCCCAGGGACAAGCTGCCACCTGTGCCAACTCGGGCTGCTTTGAGAGTGCCCATGGAGCTCTGCTAACTGAGACCATGAATGTGGGTTGGTGAGTTTGTTTTTCTGGGCAGAAGACTTTGTCTGTAGCAGGTAGGCCCACGGAATTTAGGGGCAGCTTCCTTTTGGATTTCCACCAATCTGAAGATGCCACCCAGGGACAAGCTGCCACCTGTGCTGACTCGGGCTGCTTACAGAGTGCCCATGGAACTCTGAAAACTGAGACCAGGAACGTGGCGTGGTGGGTTTTCTTTCCCCGGGCAGAAGCCTTTGTCAGTACCAGGTAGGCCCTTGGCCCTTTGGGGCGGCTGCTCGCTGGATTTCCGCCAATATCAAGATGCCGCCGTGGGACAAACTGCCGCCTGTGCCAACTCGGGCTGCTTTGAGTGTGCCCATGGAGTTCTGCAAACTGAGACCAGGCACGTGGTGTGGTTTGCTTAGTTTCCCCGGGCGGAAGCATTTGTCAGTACCAGGTAGGCCCTCGCCCTTCGCTGGGCCTGGCTGCCTGCTGTGATTTTCCCACGCGTATCTAAAGATGCTGCCCAGGGACAAGCAGTGCCACCTGTGCCAACTCGGGCTGCTTTGAGAGTGCCCATGGAGCTCTGCAAACTGAGACCAGGACCGGGGGGTGCTGAGTTTTCTTTCCCCGGGCAGAAGCCTTTGTCTGTACCAGGTAGGCCCTCGCCCTTCGGGGCCGGCTGCCTGCTGGGTTTCCGCGAATCTGAAGATGACGCCCAGGGACAAGCTTCCACCTGTGCCAACTCGGGCTGCTTTGAGAGTGCCCATGGAGCTCTGCAAACTGAGACCAGGAATGTGGGGTGGTGAGTTTGGTTTTTCCCGGGCAGAAGCCTTTGTCAGTAGCAGGGAGGCCCTTGGAATTTAGGGGCCGGCTGCCTGCTGGATTTCCGCCAATCTGAAGATGCCGCCCAGGGACAAGCTGCCACCTGTGCCTACTCGGGCTGCTTACAGAGTGCCCATGGAACTCTGCAAACTGAGACCAGGAACGTGGCGTGGTGGGTTTTCTTTCCCCGGGCAGAAGCCTTTGTCAGTACCAGGTAGGCCCTTGGCCCTTTGGGGCGGCTGCTCGCTGGATTTCCGCGAATATCAAGATGCCGCCGTGGGACAAACTGCCGCCTGTGCCAACTCGGGCTGCTTTGAGTGTGCCCATGGAGTTCTGCAAACTGAGACCAGGCACGTGGTGTGGTTAGCTTAGTTTTCCCGTGCGGAAGCATTTGTCAGTACCAGGTAGGCCCTCGCCCTTCGGGGCCAGTCTGCCTGCTGTGTTTTCGCGAATCTGAAGATGCTGCCCAGGGACAAGCAGTGACCTGTGCCAACTCGGGCTGCTTTGAGAGTGCCCACGGAGCTCTGCAAACTGAGACTAAGAGCGTGGGTTGGTGAGTTCTGTTTTCCCGGGCAGAAGCCTTTGTCAGTACCAGGTAGGCCCTCGGCCCTTTTTGGCTGTCTGGCTGCAGGATATCCGCGAATTTGAAGATGCCACCCAGGGACAAGCTGCCACCTGTGCCAACTCAGGCTGCTTTGAGAGTGCCCATGGAGCTCTGCAAACTGAGACCAGGACCGTGGGGTGGTGGTTTTTTTTTTCAGGGCAGAAGCCTTTGTCAGTATCAGGTAGGACCTCAGTCCTTAGGGGCCGGCAGCCTGCTGGATTTCCGCCAATATCAAGATGCAGCCCAGGGACAAGCTGCCACCTGTGCAAACTCAGGCTGCTTTGAGTGTGCCCATGGAGTTCTGCAAACTGAGACCAGGTACGTGGTGTGGTGAGCTTAGTTTACCTGGGCAGAAGTATTTGTCAGTACCAGGTAGGCCCTCGCCCTTCGGGGCCAGCTGCCTGCTGGTTTTTTCGCGAATCTGAAGATGCTGCCCAGGGACAAGCTGCCACCTGTGCCAACTCGGGCTGCTTTGAGAGTGCCAATGGAGCTCTGCAAACTGAGACCAGGAACGTGCGTTGGCGAATTTTGGTTTTTTTCAGGGACAGAAGCCATTGTCAGTACCAGGTAGGACCTCTGCCCTTCGGCCGGGCGGCAGCTGGATTTCCGCGTATCTAAAGATGCCGCCTAGGGACAAGCTGCCACCCGTGCCAACTCGGGCTGCTTTGAGAGTGCCCATGGAGCTCTGAAAACTGAGACCATTAACGTGGGTTGGTGTGTTTTGTTTTCCCGGGCAGAAGTATTTTTCAGTACCAGGTATGCCCTTGGCACTTATGGGCCGTCTGCCTGCTGGATTTCCGCCAATATCAAGATGCCGCCCAGGGACAAGCTGCCACCTGTGCCAACTCGGGCTGCTTTGAGAGTGCCCATGGAGCTCTGCAAACTGAGAACATGAACGTGGGTTGGCGAATTTTGTTTCCCTGGGCAGAAGCCTTTGTCTGTTCCAGGTAGGCCCACGGCCCTTCGGGGCCAGCTGCCTGCTGGATTTCCGCCAATATCAAGATGCCGCCCAGGGACAAGCTGCCACCCGTGCCAACTCGCGCTGCTTTGAGAGTGCCCACGGAGCTCTGAAAACTGAGACCATTAACGTGGGTTGGTGGGTTTTATTTCCCCGGGCAGAAGCCTTTGTCAGTACCAGGTAGGCCCTCAGCACTTATGGGCCGGTTGCCTGCTGGATTTCCGCCAATATCAAGATGCCGCCCAGGGACAAGCTGCCACCTGTGCCAACTCAGGCTGCTTTGAGAGTGCCCATGGAGCTCTGCAAACTGAGACCTAGAACGTGGGTGAGGGGTTTTCTTTCCCCGAGGCAGAAGACTTTGTCAGTACCAGGTAGGCCCTTGGCCCTTTCGGGCGGCTGCTCTGCTGGATTTCCGCGAATATCAAGATGCCGCCCCAAGGGGCAAGCTGCCACCTGTGGCAACTCGGGCTGCTTTGAGTGTGCCCATGGAGTTCTGCAAACTGAGACCAGGACGTGGTGTTGGTGAATTTTGTTTCCCTGGGCAGAAGCCTTTGTCAGTACCAGGTATGCGCTCGGCCCTTCGGGGCCAGCTTCCTTCTGGATTTTCGCGAATCTGAAGATGCCGCCCAGGGACAAGCTGCCACCTGTGCCAACTCAGGCAGCTTTGAGAGTGCCCAATGGAGCTCTGCAAACTGAGACCAGGCACGTGGTGTGGTTTGCTTAGTTTCCCCGGGCGAAGCATTTGTCAGTACCAGGTAGGCCCTCGCCCTTCGTGGCCGTCTGCCTGCTGTGTTTTCGCGAATCTGAAGATGCTGCCCAGGGACAAGCAGTGACCTGTGCCAACTCGGACTGCTTTGAGAGTGCCCACGGAGCTCTGCAAACTGAGACCAAGAGCGTGGGTTGGTGAGTTCTGTTTTCCCGGGCAGAAGCCTTTGTCAGTACCAGGTAGGCCCTCGGCCCTTTGGCAGTCTGGCTGCAGGATATCCGCGAATTTGAAGATGCCACCCAGGGACAAGCTGCCACCTGTGCCAACTCCGGCTGCTTTGAGAGTGCCCATGGAGCTCTGCAAACTGAGACCAGGAATGTGGGGTTTGTGGGTTTGCTTTCCCGGGTAGAAGGCTTTGTCAGTACCAGGAAGGCCCTCGGCTCTTCGTGGCCTGCTGCCTGCTGGATTTCAGCGAATCTGAGGATGCCGACCAGGGACAGGCTGCCACCTGTGCCAACTCGGGCTGCTTTGAGAGTGCCCACGGAGCTCTGCAAACTGAGACCAAGAACGTGGGATGTGAGGTTTTTTTTCCGAGGCAGAAGCCTTTGTCAGTACCAGGTAGGCCCTCGCCCTTAGGGGCCGGCTGCCTGCTGGCTTTCCGCCAATATCAAGATGCCGCCCAGGGGCAAGCTGCCACCAGTGCCACCTCGGGCTGCTTTGAGAGTGCCCATGGAGCTCTGCAAACTGAGACCAGGACCGTGGGGTGCTGAGTTTTCTTTCCCCGGGCAGAAGCCTTTGTCAGTACCAGGTAGGCCCTCGGACCTTTTTGGCTGTCTGGCTGCAGGTTATCCGCGATTTGGTAGATGCCACCCAGGGACAAGCTGCCACCTGTGCCAACTTAGATTCTTTGACAGTGCCTATGGAGCTCTGGAAACTGAGACCAGGACTGTGGGGTGGTGGTTTTTTTTTCCCGGGCAGAAGCCTTTGTCAGTATCAGGTAGGCCCTCAGTCCTTAGGGGCCGCCTGCCTGCTGGATTTCCGCCCATATCAAGATGCCGCCCAGGGACAAGCTGCCACCTGTGCCAACTCAGGCTGCTTTGAGAGTGCCCATGGAGCTCTGCAAACTGAGACCATGAACGTGTGTTGGCGAATTTTGTTTCACTGAGCAGAAGCCTTTGTCTGTTCCAGGTAGGCCCACGGCCCTTTTCGGCCAGCTTCCTTTTGGATTTCCACAAATATCAAGATGGAGCCCAGGGACAAGCTGCCACCTGTGCTAACTCAGGCTGCTTTGAGAGTGCCCATGGAGCTCTGCAAACTGAGACCAGGAACGTGGGTTGGTGAGTTCTGTTTTGCCGGGCAGAAGCCTTTGTCAGTATCAGGTTGGCCCTCAGTCCTTAGGGGCCGCCTGCCTGCTGGATTTCCGCCAATATCAAGATGCCGCCCAGGGACAAGCTGCCACCTGTGCCAACTCGGGCTGCTTTGAGAGTGCCCATGGAGCTCTGCAAACTGAGACCATGAACGTGTGTTGGCGAATTTTGTTTCCCTGGGCAGAAGCCTTTGTCTGTTCCAGGTAGGCCCACGGCCCTTCGGGGCCAGCTTCCTTTTGGATTTCCACAAATATCAAGATGCCGCCCAGGGACAAGCTGCCACCTGTGCTAACTCGGTCTGCTTTGAGAGTGCCCATGGAACTCTGCAAAACTGAGACCAGGAACGTGGCGTGGTGGGTTTTCTTTCCCCGGGCAGAAGCCTTTGTCAGTACCAGGTAGGCCCTTGGCCCTTTGGGGCGGCTGCTCGCTGGATTTCCGCGAATATCAAGATGCCGCCGTGGGACAAACTGCCGCCTGTGCCAATTCGGGCTGCTTTGAGAGTGCCCAGGGAGCTCTGCAAACTGAGACCAGGCACGTGGTGTGGTGAGCTTAGTTTACCTGGGCAGAAGCCTTTGTCAGTACCAGGTAGGCCCTCGCCCTTCGGGGCCGTCTGCCTGCTGTGTTTTCGCGAATCTGAAGATGCTGCCCAGGGACAAGCAGTGACCTGTGCCAACTCGGGCTGCTTTGAGAGTGCCCACGGAGCTCTGCAAACTGAGACTAAGAGCGTGGGTTGGTGAGTTCTGTTTTCCCGGGCAGAAGCCTTTGTCAGTACCAGGTAGGCCCTCGGCCTTTTTGGCTGTCTGGCTGCAGGATATCCGCGAATTTGAAGATGCCACCCAGGGACAAGCTGCCACCTGTGCCAACTCAGGCTGCTTTGAGAGTGCCCATGGAGCTCTGCAAACTGAGACCAGGACCGTGGGGTGGTGGTTTTTTTTTTTCCCGGGCAGAAGCCTTTGTCAGTATCAGGTAGGCCCTCAGTCCTTAGGGGCCGGCAGCCTGCTGGATTTCCGCCAATATCAAGATGCCGCCCAGGGACAAGCTGCCACCTGTGCAAACTCAGGCTGCTTTGAGTGTGCCCATGGAGTTCTGCAAACTGAGACCAGGTACGTGGTGTGGTGAGCTTAGTTTACCTGGGCAGAAGCCTTTGTCAGTACCAGGTATGCCCTCGCCCTTCGGGGCCAGCTGCCTGCTGGTTTTTCGCGAATCTGAAGATGCTGCCCAGGGACAAGCTGCCACCTGTGCCAACTCGGGCTGCTTTGAGAGTGCCAATGGAGCTCTGCAAACTGAGACCAGGAACGTGCGTTGGCGAATTTTGTTTTTCAGGGACAGAAGCCATTGTCAGTACCAGGTAGGACGTCTGCCCTTCGTTGCCGGGCGGCAGCGGGATTTCCGCGTATCTAAAGATGCCGCCTAGGGACAAGCTGCCACCCGTGCCAACTCGGGCTGCTTTGAGAGTGCCCATGGAGCTCTGAAAACTGAGACCATTAACGTGGGTTGGTGTGTTTTGTTTCCCGGGGCAGAAGTATTTTTCAGTACCAGGTATGCCCTTGGCACTTATGGGCCGGTTGCCTGCTGGATTTCCGCCAATATCAAGATGCCGCCCAGGGACAAGCTGCCACCTGTGCCAACTCGGGCTGCTTTGAGAGTGCCCACGGAGCTCTGCAAACTGAGACCATGAACGTGTGTTGGCGAATTTTGTTTCCCGGGGCAGAAGCCTTTGTCTGTTCCAGGTAGGCCCACGGCCTTTCGGGGCCAGCTTCCTTTTGGATTTCCACAAATATCAAGATGCCGCCCAGGGACAAGCTGCCACCTGTTCCAACTCGGGCTGCTTTGAGAGTGCCCACGGAGCTCTGCAAACTGAGACCAGGACCGTGGGGTGGTGGTTTTTTTTTTCCCGGGCAGAAGCCTTTGTCAGTATCAGGTAGGCCCTCAGTCCTTAGGGGCCGCCTGCCTGCTGGATTTCCGCCAATATCAAGATGCCGCCCAGGGACAAGCTGCCACCTGTGCCAACTCAGGCTGCTTTGAGAGTGCCCATGGAGCTCTGCAAACTGAGACCTAGAACGTGGCGTGGGGGGTTTTCTTTCCCCGGGCAGAAGCCTTTGTCAGTACCAGGTAGGCCCTTGGCCCTTTGGGGCGGCTGCTCGCTGGATTTCCGCGAATATCAAGATGCCGCCGTGGGACAAACTGCCGCCTGTGCCAATTCGGGCTGCTTTGAGTGTGCCCATGGAGTTCTGCAAACTGAGACCAGGCACGTGGTGTGGTGAGCTTAGTTTACCTGGGCAGAAGCCTTTGTCAGTACCAGGTAGGCCCTCGCCCTTCGGGGCCAGCTGCCTGCTGGTTTTTCGCGAATCTGAAGATGCTGCCCAGGGACAAGCTGCCACCTGTGCCAACTCGGGCTGCTTTGAGAGTGCCAATGGAGCTCTGCAAACTGAGACCAGGCACGTGGTGTGGTTTGCTTAGTTTCCCCGGGCGGAAGCATTTGTCAGTACCAGGTAGGCCCTCGCCCTTCGGGGCCGTCTGCCTGCTGTGTTTTCGCGAATCTGAAGATGCTGCCCAGGGACAAGCAGTGACCTGTGCCAACTCGGACTGCTTTGAGAGTGCCCACGGAGCTCTGCAAACTGAGACCAGGCACGTGGTGTGGTTAGCTTAGTTTCCCCGGGCGGAAGCATTTGTCAGTACCAGGTAGGCCCTCGCCCTTCGGGGCCGTCTGCCTGCTGTGTTTTCGCGAATCTGAAGATGCTGCCCAGGGACAAGCAGTGACCTGTGCCAACTCGGGCTGCTTTGAGAGTGCCCACGGAGCTCTGCAAACTGAGACTAAGAGCGTGGGTTGGTGAGTTCTGTTTTCCTGGGCAGAAGACTTTGTCAGTACCAGGTAGGCCCTCGGCCCTTTGGCAGTCTGGCTGCAGGATATCCGCGAATTTGAAGATGCCACCCAGGGACAAGCTGCCACCTGTGCCAACTCCGGCTGCTTTGAGAGTGCCCATGGAGCTCTGCAAACTGAGACCAGGAATGTGGGGTTTGTGGGTTTGTTTTCCCGGGTAGAAGGCTTTGTCAGTACCAGGAAGGCCCTCGGCTCTTCGTGGCCTGCTGCCTGCTGGATTTCAGCGAATCTGAGGATGCCGACCAGGGACAGGCTGCCACCTGTGCCAACTCGGGCTGCTTTGAGAGTGCCCACGGAGCTCTGCAAACTGAGACCAAGAACGTGGGATGTGAGGTTTTTTTCCGAGGCAGAAGCCTTTGTCAGTACCAGGTAGGCCCTCGCCCTTAGGGGCCGGCTGCCTGCTGGCTTTCCGCCAATATCAAGATGCCGCCCAGGGGCAAGCTGCCACCAGTGCCACCTCGGGCTGCTTTGAGAGTGCCCATGGAGCTCTGCAAACTGAGACCAGGACCGTGGGGTGCTGAGTTTTCTTTCCCCGGGCAGAAGCCTTTGTCAGTACCAGGTAGGCCCTCGGACCTTTTTGGCTGTCTGGCTGCAGGATATCCGCGATTTGGTAGATGCCACCCAGGGACAAGCTGCCACCTGTTCCAACTCAGGCTGCTTTGAGAGTGCCTATGGAGCTCTGGAAACTGAGACCAGGACCGTGGGGTGGTGGTTTTTTTTTTCCCGGGCAGAAGCCTTTGTCAGTATCAGGTAGGCCCTCAGTCCTTAGGGGCCGCCTGCCTGCTGGATTTCCGCCCATATCAAGATGCCGCCCAGGGACAAGCTGCCACCTGTGCCAACTCAGGCTGCTTTGAGAGTGCCCATGGAGCTCTGCAAACTGAGACCATGAACATGTGTTGGCGAATTTTGTTTCACTGAGCAGAAGCCTTTGTCTGTTCCAGGTAGGCCCACGGCCCTTTTCGGCCAGCTTCCTTTTGGATTTCCACAAATATCAAGATGGAGCCCAGGGACAAGCTGCCACCTGTGCTAACTCAGGCTGCTTTGAGAGTGCCCATGGAGCTCTGCAAACTGAGACCAGGAACGTGGGTTGGTGAGTTCTGTTTTGCCGGGCAGAAGCCTTTGTCAGTATCAGGTTGGCCCTCAGTCCTTAGGGGCCGCCTGCCTGCTGGATTTCCGCCAATATCAAGATGCCGCCCAGGGACAAGCTGCCACCTGTGCCAACTCGGGCTGCTTTGAGAGTGCCCATGGAGCTCTGCAAACTGAGACCATGAACGTGTGTTGGCGAATTTTGTTTCCCTGGGCAGAAGCCTTTGTCTGTTCCAGGTAGGCCCACGGCCCTTCGGGGCCAGCTTCCTTTTGGATTTCCACAAATATCAAGATGCCGCCCAGGGACAAGCTGCCACCTGTGCTAACTCGGTCTGCTTTGAGAGTGCCCATGGAACTCTGCAAACTGAGACCAGGAACGTGGCGTGGTGGGTTTTCTTTCCCCGGGCAGAAGCCTTTGTCAGTACCAGGTAGGCCCTTGGCCCTTTGGGGCGGCTGCTCGCTGGATTTCCGCGAATATCAAGATGCCGCCGTGGGACAAACTGCCGCCTGTGCCAATTCGGCTGCTTTGAGTGTGCCCATGGAGTTCTGCAAACTGAGACCAGGCACGTGGTGTGGTGAGCTTAGTTTACCTGGGCAGAAGCCTTTGTCAGTACCAGGTAGGCCCTCGCCCTTCGGGGCCAGCTGCCTGCTGGTTTTTCGCGAATCTGAAGATGCTGCCCAGGGACAAGCTGCCACCTGTGCCAACTCGGGCTGCTTTGAGAGTGCCAATGGAGCTCTGCAAACTGAGACCAGGAACGCGCGTTGGCGAATTTTGTTTTTCAGGGACAGAAGCCATTGTCAGTAACAGGTAGGACGTCTGCCCTTCGTTGCTGGGTAGCAGCGGGATTTCCGCGTATCTAAAGATGCCGCCTAGGGACAAGCTGCCACCCGTGCCAACTCGGGCTGCTTTGAGAGTGCCCATGGAGCTCTGCAAACTGAGACCAGGAATGTGGGGTGGTGAGTTTGGTTTTTCTGGGGCAGAAGCCTTTGTCAGTAGCAGGGAGGCCCTTGGAATTTAGGGGCCGGCTGCCTGCTGGATTTCCGCCAATCTGAGGATGCCGCCCAGGGACAAGCTGCCACCTGTGCCTACTCGGGCTGCTTACAGAGTGCCCATGGAACTCTGAAAACTGAGACCAGGAACGTGGCGTGGTGGGTTTTCTTTCCCCGGGCAGAAGCCTTTGTCAGTACCAGGTAGGCCCTTGGCCCTTTGGGGCGGCTGCTCGCTGGATTTCCGCGAATATCAAGATGCCGCCGTGGGACAAACTGCCGCCTGTGCCAACTCGGGCTGCTTTGAGTGTGCCCATGGAGTTCTGCAAACTGAGACCAGGCACGTGGTGTGGTTAGCTTAGTTTCCCCGGGCGGAAGCATTTGTCAGTACCAGGTAGGCCCTCGCCCTTCGGGGCCGTCTGCCTGCTGTGTTTTCGCGAATCTGAAGATGCTGCCCAGGGACAAGCAGTGACCTGTGGCAACTCGGGCTGCTTTGAGAGTGCCCACGGAGCTCTGCAAACTGAGACTAAGAGCGTGGGTTGGTGAGTTCTGTTTTCCTGGGCAGAAGACTTTGTCAGTACCAGGTAGGCCCTCGGCTCTTCGTGGCCTGCTGCCTGCTGGATTTCCGCGAATCTGAAGATGCCGCCCAGGGGCAAGCTGCCACCTGTGCCAACTCGGGCTGCTTTGAGAGTGCCCATGGAGCTCTGCAAACTGAGACCAGGACCGGGGGGTGCTGAGTTTTCTTTCCCCGGGCAGAAGCCTTTGTCTGTACCAGGTAGGCCCTCGCCCTTCGGGGCCGGCTGCCTGCTGGGTTACCGCGAATCTGAAGATGACGCCCAGGGACAAGCTTCCACCTGTGCCAACTCGGGCTGCTTTGAGAGTGCCCATGGAGCTCTGCAAACTGAGACCAGGAATGTGGGGTGGTGAGTTTGGTTTTTCTGGGGCAGAAGCCTTTGTCAGTAGCAGGGAGGCCCTTGGAATTTAGGGGCCGGCTGCCTGCTGGATTTCCGCCAATCTGAAGATGCCGCCCAGGGACAAGCTGCCACCTGTGCCTACTCGGGCTGCTTACAGAGTGCCCATGGAACTCTGAAAACTGAGACCAGGAACGTGGCGTGGTGGGTTTTCTTTCCCCGGGCAGAAGCCTTTGTCAGTACCAGGTAGGCCCTTGGCCCTTTGGGGCGGCTGCTCGCTGGATTTCCGCGAATATCAAGATGCCGCCGTGGGACAAACTGCCGCCTGTGCCAACTCGGGCTGCTTTGAGTGTGCCCATGGAGTTCTGCAAACTGAGACCAGGCACGTGGTGTGGTTAGCTTAGTTTCCCCGTGCGGAAGCATTTGTCAGTACCAGGTAGGCCCTCGCCCTTCGGGGCCGTCTGCCTGCTGTGTTTTCGCGAATCTGAAGATGCTGCCCAGGGACAAGCAGTGACCTGTGCCAACTCGGGCTGCTTTGAGAGTGCCCACGGAGCTCTGCAAACTGAGACTAAGAGCGTGGGTTGGTGAGTTCTGTTTTCCCGGGCAGAAGCCTTTGTCAGTACCAGGTAGGCCCTTGGCCCTTTTTGGCTGTCTGGCTGCAGGATATCCGCGAATTTGAAGATGCCACCCAGGGACAAGCTGCCACCTGTGCCAACTCAGGCTGCTTTGAGAGTGCCCATGGAGCTCTGCAAACTGAGACTAAGACCGTGGGGTGGTGGTTTTTTTTTTCCCGGGCAGAAGCCTTTGTCAGTATCAGGTAGGCCCTCAGTCCTTAGGGGCCGGCAGCCTGCTGGATTTCCGCCAATATCAAGATGCCGCCCAGGGACAAGCTGCCACCTGTGCAAACTCAGGCTGCTTTGAGTGTGCCCATGGAGTTCTGCAGACTGAGACCAGGTACGTGGTGTGGTGAGCTTAGTTTACCTGGGCAGAAGCCTTTGTCAGTACCAGGTAGGCCCTCGCCCTTCGGGGCCAGCTGCCTGCTGGTTTTTCGCGAATCTGAAGATGCTGCCCAGGGACAAGCTGCCACCTGTGCCAACTCGGGCTGCTTTGAGAGTGCCAATGGAGCTCTGCAAACTGAGACCAGGAACGTGCGTTGGCGAATTTTGTTTTTCAGGGACAGAAGCCATTGTCAGTACCAGGTAGGACGTCTGCCCTTCGTTGCCGGGCGGCAGCGGGATTTCCGCGTATCTAAAGATGCCGCCTAGGGACAAGCTGCCACCCGTGCCAACTCGGGCTGCTTTGAGAGTGCCCATGGAGCTCTGCAAACTGAGACCATTAACGTGGGTTGGTGTGTTTTGTTTCCCGGGGCAGAAGTATTTTTCAGTACCAGGTATGCCCTTGGCACTTATGGGCCAGCTGCCTGCTGGATTTCCGCCAATATCAAGATGCCGCCCAGGGACAAGCTGCCACCTGTGCCAACTCGGGCTGCTTTGAGAGTGCCCACGGAGCTCTGCAAACTGAGACCATGAACGTGTGTTGGCGAATTTTGTTTCCCGGGGCAGAAGCCTTTGTCTGTTCCAGGTAGGCCCACGGCCTTTCGGGGCCAGCTTCCTTTTGGATTTCCACAAATATCAAGATGCCGCCCAGGGACAAGCTGCCACCTGTTCCAACTCGGGCTGCTTTGAGAGTGCCCACGGAGCTCTGCAAACTGAGACCAGGACCGTGGGGTGGTGGTTTTTTTTTTCCCGGGCAGAAGCCTTTGTCAGTATCAGGTAGGCCCTCAGTCCTTAGGGGCCGGTTGCCTGCTGGATTTCCGCCAATATCAAGATGCCGCCCAGGGACAAGCTGCCACCTGTGCCAACTCAGGCTGCTTTGAGAGTGCCCATGGAGCTCTGCAAACTGAGACCTAGAACGTGGCGTGGGGGGTTTTCTTTCCCCGGGCAGAAGCCTTTGTCAGTACCAGGTAGGCCCTTGGCCCTTTGGGGCGGCTGCTCGCTGGATTTCCGCGAATATCAAGATGCCGCCGTGGGACAAACTGCCGCCTGTGCCAATTCGGGCTGCTTTGAGTGTGCCCATGGAGTTCTGCAAACTGAGACCAGGCACGTGGTGTGGTGAGCTTAGTTTACCTGGGCAGAAGCCTTTGTCAGTACCAGGTAGGCCCTCGCCCTTCGGGGCCAGCTGCCTGCTGGTTTTTCGCGAATCTGAAGATGCTGCCCAGGGACAAGCTGCCACCTGTGCCAACTCGGGCTGCTTTGAGAGTGCCCATGGAGCTCTGCAAACTGAGACCAGGCACGTGGTGTGGTTTGCTTAGTTTCCCCGGGCGGAAGCATTTGTCAGTACCAGGTAGGCCCTCGCCCTTCGTGGCCGTCTGCCTGCTGTGTTTTCGCGAATCTGAAGATGCTGCCCAGGGACAAGCAGTGACCTGTGCCAACTCGGACTGCTTTGAGAGTGCCCACGGAGCTCTGCAAACTGAGACCAAGAGCGTGGGTTGGTGAGTTCTGTTTTCCCGGGCAGAAGCCTTTGTCAGTACCAGGTAGGCCCTCGGCCCTTTGGCAGTCTGGCTGCAGGATATCCGCGAATTTGAAGATGCCACCCAGGGACAAGCTGCCACCTGTGCCAACTCCGGCTGCTTTGAGAGTGCCCATGGAGCTCTGCAAACTGAGACCAGGAATGTGGGGTTTGTGGGTTTGTTTTCCCGGGTAGAAGGCTTTGTCAGTACCAGGAAGGCCCTCGGCTCTTCGTGGCCTGCTGCCTGCTGGATTTCAGCGAATCTGAGGATGCCGACCAGGGACAGGCTGCCACCTGTGCCAACTCGGGCTGCTTTGAGAGTGCCCACGGAGCTCTGCAAACTGAGACCAAGAACGTGGGATGTGAGGTTTTTTTCCGAGGCAGAAGCCTTTGTCAGTACCAGGTAGGCCCTCGCCCTTTTGGGCCGGCTGCCTGCTGGCTTTCCGCCAATATCAAGATGCCGCCCAGGGGCAAGCTGCCACCAGTGCCACCTCGGGCTGCTTTGAGAGTGCCCATGGAGCTCTGCAAACTGAGACCAGGACCGTGGGGTGCTGAGTTTTCTTTCCCCGGGCAGAAGCCTTTGTCAGTACCAGGTAGGCCCTCGGACCTTTTTGGCTGTCTGGCTGCAGGATATCCGCGATTTGGTAGATGCCACCCAGGGACAAGCTGCCACCTGTGCCAACTTAGATTCTTTGACAGTGCCTATGGAGCTCTGGAAACTGAGACCAGGACCGAAGCCTTTGTCTGTTCCAGGTAGGCCCACGGCCCTTCGGGGCCAGCTTCCTTTTGGATTTCCACAAATATCAAGATGGAGCCCAGGGACAAGCTGCCACCTGTGCTAACTCAGGCTGCTTTGAGAGTGCCCATGGAGCTCTGCAAACTGAGACCAGGAACGTGGGTTGGTGAGTTCTGTTTTGCCGGGCAGAAGCCTTTGTCAGTATCAGGTTGGCCCTCAGTCCTTAGGGGCCGCCTGCCTGCTGGCTTTCCGCCAATATCAAGATGCCGCCCAGGGGACAAGCTGCCACCTGTGCCAACTCGGGCTGCTTTGAGAGTGCCCATGGAGCTCTGCAAACTGAGACCATGAACGTGTGTTGGCGAATTTTGTTTCCCTGGGCAGAAGCCTTTGTCTGTTCCAGGTAGGCCCACGGCCCTTCGGGGCCAGCTTCCTTTTGGATTTCCACAAATATCAAGATGCCGCCCAGGGACAAGCTGCCACCTGTGCTAACTCGGTCTGCTTTGAGAGTGCCCATGGAACTCTGCAAACTGAGACCAGGAACGTGGCGTGGTGGGTTTTCTTTCCCCGGGCAGAAGCCTTTGTCAGTACCAGGTCGGCCCTTGGCCCTTTGGGGCGGCTGCTCGCTGGATTTACGCGAATATCAAGATGCCGCCGTGGGACAAACTGCCGCCTGTGCCAATTCGGGCTGCTTTGAGTGTGCCCATGGAGTTCTGCAAACTGAGACCAGGCACGTGGTGTGGTGAGCTTAGTTTACCTGGGCAGAAGCCTTTGTCAGTACCAGGTAGGCCCTCGCCCTTCGGGGCCGTCTGCCTGCTGTGTTTTCGCGAATCTGAAGATGCTGCCCAGGGACAAGCAGTGACCTGTGCCAACTCGGGCTGCTTTGAGAGTGCCCACGGAGCTCTGCAAACTGAGACTAAGAGCGTGGGTTGGTGAGTTCTGTTTTCCCGGGCAGAAGCCTTTGTCAGTACCAGGTAGGCCCTCGGCCCTTTTTGGCTGTCTGGCTGCAGGATATCCGCGAATTTGAAGATGCCACCCAGGGACAAGCTGCCACCTGTGCCAACTCAGGCTGCTTTGAGAGTGCCCATGGAGCTCTGCAAACTGAGACCAGGACCGTGGGGTGGTGGTTTTTTTTTTCCCGGGCAGAAGCCTTTGTCAGTATCAGGTAGGCCCTCAGTCCTTAGGGGCCGGCAGCCGGCTGGATTTCCGCCAATATCAAGATGCCGCCCAGGGACAAGCTGCCACCTGTGCAAACTCAGGCTGCTTTGAGTGTGCCCATGGAGTTCTGCAAACTGAGACCAGGTACGTGGTGTGGTGAGCTTAGTTTCCCTGGGCAGAAGCCTTTGTCAGTACCAGGTAGGCCCTCGCCCTTCGGGGCCAGCTGCCTGCTGGTTTTTCGCGAATCTGAAGATGCTGCCCAGGGACAAGCTGCCACCTGTGCCAACTCGGGCTGCTTTGAGAGTGCCCACGGAGCTCTGCAAACTGAGACCAGGACCGTGGGGTGGTGGTTTTTTTTTTCCCGGGCAGAAGCCTTTGTCAGTATCAGGTAGGCCCTCAGTCCTTAGGGGCCGGTTGCCTGCTGGATTTCCGCCAATATCAAGATGCCGCCCAGGGACAAGCTGCCACCTGTGCCAACTCAGGCTGCTTTGAGAGTGCCCATGGAGCTCTGCAAACTGAGACGTAGAACGTGGCGTGGGGGGTTTTCTTTCCCCGGGCAGAAGCCTTTGTCAGTACCAGGTAGGCCCTTGGCCCTTTGGGGCGGCTGCTCGCTGGATTTCCGCGAATATCAAGATGCCGCCGTGGGACAAACTGCCGCCTGTGCCAATTCGGGCTGCTTTGAGTGTGCCCATGGAGTTCTGCAAACTGAGACCAGGCACGTGGTGTGGTGAGCTTAGTTTACCTGGGCAGAAGCCTTTGTCAGTACCAGGTAGGCCCTCGCCCTTCGGGGCCAGCTGCCTGCTGGTTTTTCGCGAATCTGAAGATGCTGCCCAGGGACAAGCTGCCACCTGTGCCAACTCGGGCTGCTTTGAGAGTGCCCATGGAGCTCTGCAAACTGAGACCAGGCACGTGGTGTGGTTTGCTTAGTTTCCCCGGGCGGAAGCATTTGTCAGTACCAGGTAGGCCCTCGCCCTTCGGGGCCGTCTGCCTGCTGTGTTTTTGCGAATCTGAAGATGCTGCCCAGGGACAAGCAGTGACATGTGCCAACTCGGACTGCTTTGAGAGTGCCCACGGAGCTCTGCAAACTGAGACCAAGAGCGTGGGTTGGTGAGTTCTGTTTTCCCGGGCAGAAGCCTTTGTCAGTACCAGGTAGGCCCTCGGCCCTTTGGCAGTCTGGCTGCAGGATATCCGCGAATTTGAAGATGCCACCCAGGGACAAGCTGCCACCTGTGCCAACTCCGGCTGCTTTGAGAGTGCCCATGGAGCTCTGCAAACTGAGACCAGGAATGTGGGGTTTGTGGGTTTGCTTTCCCGGGTAGAAGGCTTTGTCAGTACCAGGAAGGCCCTCGGCTCTTCGTGGCCTGCTGCCTGCTGGATTTCAGCGAATCTGAGGATGCCGACCAGGGACAGGCTGCCACCTGTGCCAACTCAGGCTGCTTTGAGAGTGCCCACGGAGCTCTGCAAACTGAGACCAAGAACGTGGGATGTGAGGTTTTTTTCCGAGGCAGAAGCCTTTGTCAGTACCAGGTAGGCCCTCGCCCTTAGGGGCCGGCTGCCTGCTGGCTTTCCGCCAATATCAAGATGCCGCCCAGGGGCAAGCTGCCACCAGTGCCACCTCGGGCTGCTTTGAGAGTGCCCATGGAGCTCTGCAAACTGAGACCAGGACCGTGGGGTGCTGAGTTTTCTTTCCCCGGGCAGAAGCCTTTGTCAGTACCAGGTAGGCCCTCGGACCTTTTTGGCTGTCTGGCTGCAGGATATCCGCGATTTGGTAGATGCCACCCAGGGACAAGCTGCCACCTGTGCCAACTTAGATTCTTTGACAGTGCCTATGGAGCTCTGGAAACTGAGACCAGGACCGTGGGGTGGTGGTTTTTTTTTTCTGGGGCAGAAGCCTTTGTCAGTATCAGGTAGGCTCTCAGTCCTTAGGGTCCGCCTGCCTGCTGGATTTCCGCCCATATCAAGATGCCGCCCAGGGACAAGCTGCCACCTGTGCCAACTCGGGCTGCTTTGAGAGTGCCCATGGAGCTCTGCAAACTGAGACCATGAACATGTGTTGGCGAATTTTGTTTCACTGAGCAGAAGCCTTTGTCTGTTCCAGGTAGGCCCACGGCCCTTTTCGGCCAGCTTCCTTTTGGATTTCCACAAATATCAAGATGGAGCCCAGGGACAAGCTGCCACCTGTGCTAACTCAGGCTGCTTTGAGAGTGCCCATGGAGCTCTGCAAACTGAGACCAGGAACGTGGGTTGGTGAGTTCTGTTTTGCCGGGCAGAAGCCTTTGTCAGTATCAGGTTGGCCCTCAGTCCTTAGGGGCCGCCTGCCTGCTGGCTTTCCGCCAATATCAAGATGCCGCCCAGGGACAAGCTGCCACCTGTGCCAACTCGGGCTGCTTTGAGAGTGCCCATGGAGCTCTGCAAACTGAGACCATGAACGTGTGTTGGCGAATTTTGTTTCCCTGGGCAGAAGCCTTTGTCTGTTCCAGGTAGGCCCACGGCCCTTCGGGGCCAGCTTCCTTTTGGATTTCCACAAATATCAAGATGCCGCCCAGGGACAAGCTGCCACCTGTGCTAACTCGGTCTGCTTTGAGAGTGCCCATGGAACTCTGCAAACTGAGACCAGGAACGTGGCGTGGTGGGTTTTCTTTCCCCGGGCAGAAGCCTTTGTCAGTACCAGGTAGGCCCTTGGCCCTTTGGGGCGGCTGCTCGCTGAATTTCCGCGAATATCAAGATGCCGCCGTGGGACAAACTGCCGCCTGTGCCAACTCGGGCTGCTTTGAGAGTGCCCATGGTGCTCGGCAAACTGAGACCAGAAACGTGGGGTGCTGGGTTTTGTTTTCCAGGGCAGAAACCTTTGTCAGTACCAGGAGGGTCCTTGTTCCTTATGGGCAGTCTGCCTGCTGGATTTCCACGAATATCAAGATGCTGCCCAGGGACAAGCTGCCACCTGTGCCAACTCGGGCTGCTTTGAGCGTGCCAATGGAGCTCTGCAAACTGAGACCAGGAACGCGCGTTGGCGAATTTTGTTTTTCAGGGACAGAAGCCATTGTCAGTACCAGGTAGGACGTCTGCCCTTCGTTGCCGGGTGGCAGCGGGATTTCCGCGTATCTAAAGATGCCGCCTAGGGACAAGCTGCCACCCGTGCCAATTCGGGCTGCTTTGAGAGTGCCCATGGAGCTCTGAAAACTGAGACCATTAACGTGGATTGGTGTGTTTTGTTTCCCCGGGCAGAAGTATTTTTCAGTACCAGGTATGCCCTTTGCACTTATGGGCCGGTTGCTCGCTGGATTTCCGCCAATATCAAGATGCCGCCCAGGGACAAGCTGCCACCTGTGCCAACTCGGGCTGCTTTGAGAGTGCCCATAGACCTCTGCAAACTGAGACCTAGAACGTGGGAATTTAGGTTTTTTTCCGAGGCAGAAGCCTTTGTCAGTACCAGGTAGGCCCTCGTCCTTTTCGGCCGGCTGCCTGCTGGATTTCCGCGAATCTGAAGATGCCCCCCAAGGGCAAGCTGCCACCTGTGCCACCTCGGGCTGCTTTGAGAGTGCCCATGGAGCTCTGCAAACTGAGACCCGGAACGTGGGGTGGTGGGTTTTCTTTTCCCGGGCAGAAGCCTTTGTCTGTACCAGGTAGGCCCACGGCCCTTAGGGGCCGTCTGCCTGCTGGATTTCCGCCAATATCAAGATGCCGCCCAGGGACAAGCTGCCACCCGTGCCAACTCGCGCTGGTTTGAGAGTGCCCATGGAGCTCTGAAAACTGAGACCATTAATGTGGGTTGGTGGGTGTTATTTCCCCGGGCAGACTCATTTGTCAGTACCAGGTAGGCCCTTGGCACTTATGGGCCGGTTGCGCGCTGGATTTCCGCCAATATCAAGATACCGCCCAGGGACAAGCTGCCCCCTGTGGCAACTCGGGCTGCTTTGAGAGTGCCCATGGAGCTCTGCAAACTGGGACCAGGAACGTGGGATGTGAGGTTTTTTTTCCGAGGCAGAAGCCTTTGTCAGTACCAGGTAGGCCCTCGCCCTTCGGGGCCGGCTGCCTGCTGGATTTCCGCCAATATCATGATGCCGCCCAGGGACAAGCTGCCACCTGTGCCAACTCGGGCTGCTTTGAGAGTGCCCATGGAGCTCTGCAAACTGAGACCAGGAACGTGGGTTGGTGAGTTCTGTTTTCCCGGGCAGAAGCCTTTGTCAGTACCAGGTAGGCCCTCGGCCCTTTTTGGCTGTCTGGCTGCAGGATATCCGCGAATTTGAAGATGCCACGCAGGGACAAGCTTCCACCTGTGCCAACTCGGGCTGCTTTGAGAGTGCCCATGGAGCTCTGCAAACTGAGACCAGGAACGTGGGGTGGTGAGTTCTGTTTTGCCGGGCAGAAGCCTTTGTCAGTACCAGGTAGGCCCTCGGACCTTTTTGGCTGTCTGGCTGCAGGATATCCGCGATTTGGTAGATGCCACCCAGGGACAAGCTGCCACCTGTGCCAACTTAGATTCTTTGACAGTGCCTATGGAGCTCTGGAAACTGAGACCAGGACCGTGGGGTGGTGGTTTTTTTTTTCCCGGGCAGAAGCCTTTGTCAGTATCAGGTAGGCCCTCAGTCCTTAGGGGCCGCCTGCCTGCTGGATTTCCGCCAATATCAAGATGCCGCCCAGGGACAAGCTGCCACCTGTGCTAACTCAGGCTGCTTTGAGAGTGCCCATGGAGCTCTGCAAACTGAGACCAGGAACGTGGGTTGGTGAGTTCTGTTTTGCCGGGCAGAAGCCTTTGTCAGTATCAGGTTGGCCCTCAGTCCTTAGGGGCCGCCTGCCTGCTGGATTTCCGCCAATATCAAGATGCCGCCCAGGGACAAGCTGCCACCTGTGCCAACTCGGGCTGCTTTGAGAGTGCCCATGGAGCTCTGCAAACTGAGACCATGAACGTGTGTTGGCGAATTTTGTTTCCCTGGGCAGAAGCCTTTGTCTGTTCCAGGTAGGCCCACGGCCCTTCGGGGCCAGCTTCCTTTTGGATTTCCACAAATATCAAGATGCCGCCCAGGGACAAGCTGCCACCTGTGCTAACTCGGTCTGCTTTGAGAGTGCCCATGGAACTCTGCAAACTGAGACCAGGAACGTGGCGTGGTGGGTTTTCTTTCCCCGGGCAGAAGCCTTTGTCAGTACCAGGTAGGCCCTCGCCCTTCGGGGCCGCTGCTCGCTGGATTTCCGCGAATATCAAGATGCCGCCTTGGGACAAACTGCCGCCTGTGCCAATTCGGCTGCTTTGAGTGTGCCAATGGAGCTCTGCAAACTGAGACCAGGAACGCGCGTTGGCGAATTTTGTTTTTCAGGGACAGAAGCCATTGTCAGTACCAGGTAGGACGTCTGCCCTTCGTTGCTGGGTGGCAGCGGGATTTCCGCGTATCTAAAGATGCCGCCCATGGACAAGCTGCCACCTGTGCCAACTCGGGCTGCTTTGAGAGTGCCCATAGACCTCTGCAAACTGAGACCTAGAACGTGGGAATTTAGGTTTTTTTCCGAGGCAGAAGCCTTCGTCAGTACCAGGTAGGCCCTCGCCCTTTTCGGCCGGCTGCCTGCTGGATTTCCGCCAATATCAAGATGCCGCCCAGGGACAAGCTGCCACCTGTGCCAACTCGGGCTGCTTTGAGAGTGCCCATGGAGCTCTGCAAACTGAGACCAGGAACGTGGGTTGGTGAGTTCTGTTTTCCCGGGCAGAAGCCTTTGTCAGTACCAGGTAGGCCCTCGGCCCTTTTTGGCTGTCTGGCTGCAGGATATCCGCGAATTTGAAGATGCCACGCAGGGACAAGCTTCCACCTGTGCCAACTCCGGCTGCTTTGAGAGTACCCATAGAGCTCTGCAAACTGAGACCCGGAACGTGGGATGTGAGGTTTTTTTTCCGAGGCAGAAGCCTTTGTCAGTATCAGGTAGGCCCTCAGTTCTTAGGGGCCGTCTGCCTGCTGGATTTCCGCCAATATCAAGATGCCGCCCAGGGACAAGCTGCCACCTGTGCCAACTCAGGCTGCTTTGAGAGTGCCCAGGGAGCTCTGCAAACTGAGACCATGAACGTGTGTTGGCGTATTTTGTTTCCCTGGGCAGAAGCCTTTGTCTGTTCCAGGTAGGCCCACGGCCCTTCGAAGCCAGCTTCCTTCTGGATTTCCGGGAATCTGAAGATGCCCCCATGGACAAGCTGCCACCCGTGCCTACTCAGGCAGCTTTGAGAGTGCCCATGGAGCTCTGCAAACTGAGACCAGGAATGTGGGGTGCTGAGGTTTGTTTTCCCGGGTAGAAGGCTTTGTCAGTACCAGGAAGGCCCTCGGCTCTTCGTGGCCTGCTGCCTGCTGGATTTCAGCGAATCTGAGGATGCCGACCAGGGACAGGCTGCCACCTGTGCCAACTCGGGCTGCTTTGAGAGTGCCCACGGAGCTCTGCAAACTGAGACCAAGAACGTGGGATGTGAGGTTTTTTTCCGAGGCAGAAGCCTTTGTCAGTACCAGGTAGGCCCTCGCCCTTTTGGGCCGGCTGCCTGCTGGATTTCCGCGAATCTGAAGATGCCGCCCAGGGGCAAGCTGCCACCTGTGCCACCTCGGGCTGCTTTGAGAGTGCCCATGGAGCTCTGCAAACTGAGACCAGGACCGTGGGGTGCTGAGTTTTCTTTCCCCGGGCAGAAGCATTTGTCAGTACCAGGTAGGCCCTTTTTCTTCAGGGGCAGGCAGCCTTTTGGATTTCCACGAATATCAAGATGCAGCCCAGGGACAAGCAGCCACCTGTGCCAACTCAGGCTGCTTTGAGAGTGCCCATGGAGCTCTGCAAACTGGGACCAGGAACGTGGGATGTGAGGTTTTTTTTCCGAGGCATAAGCCTTTGTCAGTACCAGGTAGGCCCTCGCCCTTCGGGGCCGGCTGCCTGCTGGCTTTCCGCCAATATCAAGATGCCGCCCAGGGACAAGCTCCCACCTGTGCCAACTCGGGCTGCTTTGAGAGTGCCCATGGATCTCTGCCAACTGAGACCAGGAACGTGGGTTGGTGAGTTCTGTTTTGCCGGGCAGAAGCCTTTGTCAGTACCAGGTAGGCCCTCGGCCCTTTTTGGCTGTCTGGCTGCAGGATATCCGCGATTTGGTAGATGCCACCCAGGGACAAGCTGCCACCTGTGCCAACTTGGGCTTCTTTGACAGTGCCTATGGAGCTCTGCAAACTGAGACCAGGACCTTGGGGTGGTGGTTTTTTTTTCCCGGGCAGAAGCCTTTGTCAGTATCAGGTAGGCCCTCAGTCCTTAGGGGCCGCCTGCCTGCTGGATTTCCGCCAATATCAAGATGCCGCCCAGGGACAAGCTGCCACCTGTGCCAACTCAGGCTGCTTTGAGAGTGCCCATGGAGCTCTGCAAACTGAGACCATGAACATGTGTTGGCGAATTTTGTTTCACTGAGCAGAAGCCTTTGTCTGTTCCAGGTAGGCCCACGGCCCTTCGGGGCCAGCTTCCTTTTGGATTTCCACAAATATCAAGATGGAGCCCAGGGACAAGCTGCCACCTGTGCTAACTCAGGCTGCTTTGAGAGTGCCCATGGAGCTCTGCAAACTGAGACCAGGAACGTGGGTTGGTGAGTTCTGTTTTGCCGGGCAGAAGCCTTTGTCAGTATCAGGTTGGCCCTCAGTCCTTAGGGGCCGCCTGCCTGCTGGATTTCCGCCAATATCAAGATGCCGCCCAGGGACAAGCTGCCACCTGTGCCAACTCGGGCTGCTTTGAGAGTGCCCATGGAGCTCTGCAAACTGAGACCATGAACGTGTGTTGGCGAATTTTGTTTCCCTGGGCAGAAGCCTTTGTCTGTTCCAGGTAGGCCCACGGCCCTTCGGGGCCAGGTTCCTTTTGGATTTCCACAAATATCAAGATGCCGCCCAGGGACAAGCTGCCACCTGTGCTAACTCGGTCTGCTTTGAGAGTGCCCATGGAACTCTGCAAACTGAGACCAGGAACGTGGCGTGGTGGGTTTTCTTTCCCCGGGCAGAAGCCTTTGTCAGTACCAGGTAGGCCCTTGGCCCTTTGGGGCGGCTGCTCGCTGGATTTCCGCGAATATCAAGATGCCGCCGTGGGACAAACTGCCGCCTGTGCCAATTCGGCTGCTTTGAGTGTGCCCATGGAATTCTGCAAACTGAGACCAGGCACGTGGTGTGGTGAGCTTAGTTTACCTGGGCAGAAGCCTTTGTCAGTACCAGGTAGGCCCTCGCCCTTCGGGGCCAGCTGCCTGCTGGTTTTTCGCGAATCTGAAGATGCTGCCCAGGGACAAGCTGCCACCTGTGCCACCTCGGGCTGCTTTGAGAGTGCCAATGGAGCTCTGCAAACTGAGACCAGGAACGCGCGTTGGCGAATTTTGTTTTTCAGGGACAGAAGCCATTGTCAGTACCAGGTAGGACGTCTGCCCTTCGTTGCTGGGTGGCAGCGGGATTTCCGCGTATCTAAAGATGCCGCCTAGGGACAAGCTGCCACCCGTGCCAACTCGGGCTGCTTTGAGAGTGCCCATGGAGCTCTGAAAACTGAGACCATTAACGTGGATTGGTGTGTTTTGTTTCCCCGGGCAGAAGTATTTTTCAGTACCAGGTATGCCCTTGGCACTTATGGGCCGGTTGCTCGCTGGATTTCCGCCAATATCAAGATGCCGCCCAGGGACAAGCTGCCACCTGTGCCAACTCGGGCTGCTTTGAGAGTGCCCATAGACCTCTGCAAACTGAGACCTAGAACGTGGGAATTTAGGTTTTTTTCCGAGGCAGAAGCCTTCGTCAGCACCAGGTAGGCCCTCGCCCTTTTCGGCCGGCTGCCTGCTGGATTTCCGCCAATATCAAGATGCCGCCCAGGGACAAGCTGCCACCTGTGCCACCTCGGGCTGCTTTGAGAGTGCCCATGGAGCTCTGCAAACTGAGACCCGGAACGTGGGGTGGTGGGTTTTTTTTTTCCCGGGCAGAAGCCTTTGTCTGTACCAGGTAGGCTCTCAGTCCTTAGGGGCCGTCTGCCTGCTGGATTTCCGCCAATATCAAGATGCCGCCCAGGGACAAGCTGCCACCTGTCCCAACTCACGCTGATTTTAGAGTGCCCATGGAGCTCTGCAAACTGAGAACAGGAACGTGGGTTGGCGAATTTTGTTCCCCTGGGCAGAAGCCTTTGTCTGTTCCCGGGAGGCCCACGGCCCTTAGGGGCCGTCTGCCTGCTGGATTTCCGCCAATATCAAGATGCCGCCCAGGGACAAGCTGCCACCCGTGCCAACTCGCGCTGCTTTGAGAGTGCCCATGGAGCTCCGAAAACTGAGACCATTAATGTGGGTTGGTGGGTTTTCTTTCCCCGGGCAGAAGCATTTGTCAGTACCAGGTAGGCCCTTGGCACTTATGGGCCGGTTGCGTGCTGGATTTCCGCCAATATCAAGATACCGCCCAGGGACAAGCTGCCACCTGTGGCAACTCGGGCTGCTTTGAGAGTGCCCATGGAGCTCTGCAAACTGGGACCAGGAACGTGGGATGTGAGGTTTTTTTTCCGAGGCAGAAGCCTTTGTCAGTACCAGGTAGGCCCTCGCCCTTCGGGGCCGGCTGCCTGCTGGATTTCCGCCAATATCAAGATGCCGCCCAGGGACAAGCTGCCACCTGTGCCAACTCGGGCTGCTTTGAGAGTGCCCATGGAGCTCTGCAAACTGAGACCAGGAACGTGGGTTGGTGAGTTCTGTTTTCCCGGGCAGAAGCCTTTGTCAGTACCAGGTAGGCCCTCGGCCCTTTTTGGCTGTCTGGCTGCAGGATATCCGCGAATTTGTAGATGCCACGCAGGGACAAGCTTCCACCTGTGCCAACTCCGGCTGCTTTGAGAGTACCCATAGAGCTCTGCAAACTGAGACCCGGAACGTGGGATGTGAGGTTTTTTTTCCGAGGCAGAAGCCTTTGTCAGTATCAGGTAGGCCCTCAGTTCTTAGGGGCCGTCTGCCTGCTGGATTTCCGCCAATATCAAGATGCCGCCCAGGGACAAGCTGCCACCTGTGCCAACTCGGGCTGCTTTGAGAGTGCCCATAGACCTCTGCAAACTGAGACCTAGAACGTGGGAATTTAGGTTTTTTTCCGAGGCAGAAGCCTTCGTCAGCACCAGGTAGGCCCTCGCCCTTTTCGGCCGGCTGCCTGCTGGCTTTCCGCCAATATCAAGATGCCGCCCAGGGACAAGCTGCCACCTGTGCCACCTCGGGCTGCTTTGAGAGTGCCCATGGAGCTCTGCAAACTGAGACCCGGAACGTGGGGTGGTGGGTTTTTTTTTCCCGGGCAGAAGCCTTTGTCTGTACCAGGTAGGCTCTCAGTCCTTAAAGGCCGTCTGCCTGCTGGATTTCCGCCAATATCAAGATGCCGCCCAGGGACAAGCTGCCACCTGTCCCAACTCACGCTGATTTTAGAGTGCCCATGGAGCTCTGCAAACTGAGAACAGGAACGTGGGTTGGCGAATTTTGTTCCCCTGGGCAGAAGCCTTTGTCTGTTCCCGGGAGGCCCACGGCCCTTAGGGGCCGTCTGCCTGCTGGATTTCCGCCAATATCAAGATGCCGCCCAGGGACAAGCTGCCACCCGTGCCAACTCGCGCTGCTTTGAGAGTGCCCATGGAGCTCCGAAAACTGAGACCATTAATGTGGGTTGGTGGGTTTTCTTTCCCCGGGCAGAAGCATTTGTCAGTACCAGGTAGGCCCTTGGCACTTATGGGCCGGTTGCGTGCTGGATTTCCGCCAATATCAAGATACCGCCCAGGGACAAGCTGCCACCTGTGGCAACTCGGGCTGCTTTGAGAGTGCCCATGGAGCTCTGCAAACTGGGACCAGGAACGTGGGATGTGAGGTTTTTTTTCCGAGGCAGAAGCCTTTGTCAGTACCAGGTAGGCCCTCGCCCTTCGGGGCCGGCTGCCTGCTGGATTTCCGCCAATATCAAGATGCCGCCCAGGGACAAGCTGCCACCTGTGCCAACTCGGGCTGCTTTGAGAGTGCCCATGGAGCTCTGCAAACTGAGACCAGGAACGTGGGTTGGTGAGTTCTGTTTTCCCGGGCAGAAGCCTTTGTCAGTACCAGGTAGGCCCTCGGCCCTTTTTGGCTGTCTGGCTGCAGGATATCCGCGAATTTGTAGATGCCACGCAGGGACAAGCTTCCACCTGTGCCAACTCCGGCTGCTTTGAGAGTACCCATAGAGCTCTGCAAACTGAGACCCGGAACGTGGGATGTGAGGTTTTTTTTCCGAGGCAGAAGCCTTTGTCAGTATCAGGTAGGCCCTCAGTTCTTAGGGGCCGTCTGCCTGCTGGATTTCCGCCAATATCAAGATGCCGCCCAGGGACAAGCTGCCACCTGTGCCACCTCGGGCTGCTTTGAGAGTGCCCATGGAGCTCTGCAAACTGAGACCCGGAACGTGGGGTGGTGGGTTTTTTTTTCCCGGGCAGAAGCCTTTGTCTGTACCAGGTAGGCTCTCAGTCCTTAAAGGTCGTCTGCCTGCTGGATTTCCGCCAATATCAAGATGCCGCCCAGGGACAAGCTGCCACCTGTGCCAACTCACGCTGATTTTAGAGTGCCCATGGAGCTCTGCAAACTGAGAACAGGAACGTGGGTTGGCGAATTTTGTTCCCCTGGGCAGAAGCCTTTGTCTGTTCCCGGGAGGCCCACGGCCCTTAGGGGCCGTCTGCCTGCTGGATTTACGCCAATATCAAGATGCCGCCCAGGGACAAGCTGCCACCCGTGCCAACTCGCGCTGCTTTGAGAGTGCCCATGGAGCTCCGAAAACTGAGACCATTAATGTGGGTTGGTGGGTTTTCTTTCCCCGGGCAGAAGCATTTGTCAGTACCAGGTAGGCCCTTGGCACTTATGGGCCGGTTGCGTGCTGGATTTCCGCCAATATCAAGATACCGCCCAGGGACAAGCTGCCACCTGTGGCAACTCGGGCTGCTTTGAGAGTGCCCATGGAGCTCTGCAAACTGGGACCAGGAACGTGGGATGTGAGGTTTTTTTTCCGAGGCAGAAGCCTTTGTCAGTACCAGGTAGGCCCTCGCCCTTCGGGGCCGGCTGCCTGCTGGATTTCCGCCAATATCAAGATGCCGCCCAGGGACAAGCTGCCACCTGTGCCAACTCGGGCTGCTTTGAGAGTGCCCATGGAGCTCTGCAAACTGAGACCAGGAACGTGGGTTGGTGAGTTCTGTTTTCCCGGGCAGAAGCCTTTGTCAGTACCAGGTAGGCCCTCGGCCCTTTTTGGCTGTCTGGCTGCAGGATATCCGCGAATTTGTAGATGCCACGCAGGGACAAGCTTCCACCTGTGCCAACTCCGGCTGCTTTGAGAGTACCCATAGAGCTCTGCAAACTGAGACCCGGAACGTGGGATGTGAGGTTTTTTTTCCGAGGCAGAAGCCTTTGTCAGTATCAGGTAGGCCCTCAGTTCTTAGGGGCCGTCTGCCTGCTGGATTTCCGCCAATATCAAGATGCCGCCCAGGGACAAGCTGCCACCTGTGCCAACTCAGGCTGCTTTGAGAGTGCCCAGGGAGCTCTGCAAACTGAGACCATGAACGTGTGTTGGCGTATTTTGTTTCCCTGGGCAGAAGACTTTGTCTGTTCCAGGTAGGCCCACGGCCCTTCGAAGCCAGCTTCCTTCTGGATTTCCGGGAATCTGAAGATGCCGCCCATGGACAAGCTGCCACCCGTGCCTACTCAGGCAGCTTTGAGAGTGCCCATGGAGCTCTGCAAACTGAGACCAGGAATGTGGGGTTCTGAGGTTTGTTTTCCCGGGTAGAAGGCTTTGTCAGTACCAGGAAGGCCCTCGGCTCTTCGTGGCCTGCTGCCTGCTGGATTTCAGCGAATCTGAGGATGCCGACCAGGGACAGGCTGCCACCTGTGCCAACTCGGGCTGCTTTGAGAGTGCCCACGGAGCTCTGCAAACTGAGACCAAGAACGTGGGATGTGAGGTTTTTTTCCGAGGCAGAAGCCTTTGTCAGTACCAGGTAGGCCCTCGCCCTTTTGGGCCGGCTGCCTGCTGGATTTCCGCGAATCTGAAGATGCCGCCCAGGGGCAAGCTGCCACCTGTGCCACCTCGGGCTGCTTTGAGAGTGCCCATGGAGCTCTGCAAACTGAGACCAGGACCGTGGGGTGCTGAGTTTTCTTTCCCCGGGCAGAAGCATTTGTCAGTACCAGGTAGGCCCTTGTTCTACAGGGGCAGGCAGCCTGCTGGATTTCCACGAATATCAAGATGCAGCCCAGGGACAAGCTGCCACCTGTGCCAACTCAGGCTGCTTTGAGTGTGCCCATGGAGCTCTGCAAACTGGGACCAGGAACGTGGGATGTGAGGTTTTTTTTCCGAGGCATAAGCCTTTGTCAGTCCCAGGTAGGCCCTCGCCCTTCGGGGCCGGCTGCCTGCTGGCTTTCCGCCAATATCAAGATGCCGCCCAGGGACAAGCTTCCACCTGTGCCAACTCGGACTGCTTTGAGAGTGCCCATGGAGCTCTGCAAACTGAGACCAGGAACGTGGGTTGGTGAGTTCTGTTTTGCCGGGCAGAAGCCTTTGTCAGTACCAGGTAGGCCCTCGGCCCTTTTTGGCTGTCTGGCTGCAGGATATCCGCGAATTTGTAGATGCCACGCAGGGACAAGCTGCCACCTGTGCCAACTCCGGCTGCTTTGAGAGTACCCATAGAGCTCTGCAAACTGAGACCCGGAACGTGGGATGTGAGGTTTTTTTTCCGAGGCAGAAGCCTTTGTCAGTATCAGGTAGGCCCTCAGTTCTTAGGGGCCGTCTGCCTGCTGGATTTCCGCCAATATCAAGATGCCGCCCAGGGACAAGCTGCCACCTGTGCCAACTCAGGCTGCTTTGAGAGTGCCCAGGGAGCTCTGCAAACTGAGACCATGAACGTGTGTTGGCGTATTTTGTTTCCCTGGGCAGAAGACTTTGTCTGTTCCAGGTAGGCCCACGGCCCTTCGAAGCCAGCTTCCTTCTGGATTTCCGGGAATCTGAAGATGCCCCCATGGACAAGCTGCCACCCGTGCCTACTCAGGCAGCTTTGAGAGTGCCCATGGAGCTCTGCAAACTGAGACCAGGAATGTGGGGTTCTGAGGTTTGTTTTCCCGGGTAGAAGGCTTTGTCAGTACCAGGAAGTCCCACGGCTCTTCGTGGCCTGCTGCCTGCTGGATTTCAGCGAATCTGAGGATGCCGCCCAGGGACAGGCTGCCACCTGTGCCAACTCGGGCTGCTTTGAGAGTGCCCACGGAGCTCTGCAAACTGAGACCAAGAACGTGGGATGTGAGGTTTTTTTCCGAGGCAGAAGCCTTTGTCAGTCCCAGGTAGGCCCTCGCCCTTCGGGGCCGGCTGCCTGCTGGCTTTCCGCCAATATCAAGATGCCGCCCAGGGACAAGCTTCCACCTGTGCCAACTCGGGCTGCTTTGAGAGTGCCCATGGAGCTCTGCAAACTGAGACCAGGAACGTGGGTTGGTGAGTTCTGTTTTGCCGGGCAGAAGCCTTTGTCAGTACCAGGTAGGCCCTCGGCCCTTTTTGGCTGTCTGGCTGCAGGATATCCGCGAATTTGTAGATGCCACGCAGGGACAAGCTGCCACCTGTGCCAACTCCGGCTGCTTTGAGAGTACCCATAGAGCTCTGCAAACTGAGACCCGGAACGTGGGATGTGAGGTTTTTTTTCCGAGGCAGAAGCCTTTGTCAGTATCAGGTAGGCCCTCAGTTCTTAGGGGCCGTCTGCCTGCTGGATTTCCGCCAATATCAAGATGCCGCCCAGGGACAAGCTGCCACCTGTGCCAACTCAGGCTGCTTTGAGAGTGCCCAGGGAGCTCTGCAAACTGAGACCATGAACGTGTGTTGGCGTATTTTGTTTCCCTGGGCAGAAGACTTTGTCTGTTCCAGGTAGGCCCACGGCCCTTTGAAGCCAGCTTCCTTCTGGATTTCCGGGAATCTGAAGATGCCCCCATGGACAAGCTGCCACCCGTGCCTACTCAGGCAGCTTTGAGAGTGCCCATGGAGCTCTGCAAACTGAGACCAGGAATGTGGGGTTCTGAGGTTTGTTTTCCCGGGTAGAAGGCTTTGTCAGTACCAGGAAGGCCCACGGCTCTTCGTGGCCTGCTGCCTGCTGGATTTCAGCGAATCTGAGGATGCCGCCCAGGGACAGGCTGCCACCTGTGCCAACTCGGGCTGCTTTGAGAGTGCCCACGGAGCTCTGCAAACTGAGACCAAGAACGTGGGATGTGAGGTTTTTTTCCGAGGCAGAAGCCTTTGTCAGTACCAGGTAGGCCCTCGCCCTTTTGGGCCGGCTGCCTGCTGGATTTCCGCGAATCTGAAGATGCCGCCCAGGGGCAAGCTGCCACCTGTGCCACCTCGGGCTGCTTTGAGAGTGCCCATGGAGCTCTGCAAACTGAGACCAGGACCGTGGGGTGCTGAGTTTTCTTTCCCCGGGCAGAAGCATTTGTCAGTACCAGGTAGGCCCTTGTTCTACAGGGGCAGGCAGCCTGCTGGATTTCCACGAATATCAAGATGCAGCCCAGGGACAAGCTGCCACCTATGCCAACTCAGGCTGCTTTGAGTGTGCCCATGGAGCTCTGCAAACTGGGACCAGGAACGTGGGATGTGAGGTTTTTTTTCCGAGGCATAAGCCTTTGTCAGTACCAGGTAGGCCCTCGCCCTTCGGGGCCGGCTGCCTGCTGGCTTTCCGCCAATATCAAGATGCCGCCCAGGGACAAGCTTCCACCTGTGCCAACTCGGGCTGCTTTGAGAGTGCCCATGGAGCTCTGCAAACTGAGACCAGGAACGTGGGTTGGTGAGTTCTGTTTTGCCGGGCAGAAGCCTTTGTCAGTACCAGGTAGGCCCTCGGCCCTTTTTGGCTGTCTGGCTGCAGGATATCCGCGATTTGGTAGATGCCACCCAGGGACAAGCTGCCACCTGTGCCAACTTGGGCTTCTTTGACAGTGCCTATGGAGCTCTGCAAACTGAGACCAGGACCTTGGGGTGGTGGTTTTTTTTTTCCCGGGCAGAAGCCTTTGTCAGTATCAGGTAGGCCCTCAGTCCTTAGGGGCCGCCTGCCTGCTGGATTTCCGCCAATATCAAGATGCCGCCCAGGGACAAGCTGCCACCTGTGCCAACTCAGGCTGCTTTGAGAGTGCCCATGGAGCTCTGCAAACTGAGACCATGAACATGTGTTGGCGAATTTTGTTTCACTGAGCAGAAGCCTTTGTCTGTTCCAGGTAGGCCCACGGCCCTTCGGGGCCAGCTTCCTTTTGGATTTCCACAAATATCAAGATGGAGCCCAGGGACAAGCTGCCACCTGTGCTAACTCAGGCTGCTTTGAGAGTGCCCATGGAGCTCTGCAAACTGAGACCAGGAACGTGGGTTGGTGAGTTCTGTTTTGCCGGGCAGAAGCCTTTGTCAGTATCAGGTTGGCCCTCAGTCCTTAGGGGCCGCCTGCCTGCTGGCTTTCCGCCAATATCAAGATGCCGCCCAGGGACAAGCTGCCACCTGTGCCAACTCGGGCTGCTTTGAGAGTGCCCATGGAGCTCTGCAAACTGAGACCATGAACGTGTGTTGGCGAATTTTGTTTCCCTGGGCAGAAGCCTTTGTCTGTTCCAGGTAGGCCCACGGCCCTTCGGGGCCAGCTTCCTTTTGGATTTCCACAAATATCAAGATGCCGCCCAGGGACAAGCTGCCACCTGTGCTAACTCGGTCTGCTTTGAGAGTGCCCATGGAACTCTGCAAACTGAGACCAGGAACGTGGCGTGGTGGGTTTTCTTTCCCCGGGCAGAAGCCTTTGTCAGTACCAGGTCGGCCCTTGGCCCTTTGGGGCGGCTGCTCGCTGGATTTCCGCGAATATCAAGATGCCGCCGTGGGACAAACTCCCGCCTGTGCCAACTCGGGCTGCTTTGAGTGTGCCCATGGAGTTCTGCAAACTGAGACCAGGCACGTGGTGTGGTGAGCTTAGTTTTCCTGGGCAGAAGCCTTTGTCAGTACCAGGTAGGCCCTCGCCCTTCGGGGCCAGCTGCCTGTTGGGTTTTCGCAAATCTGAAGATGCTGCCCAGGGACAAGCTGCCACCTGTGCCAACTCGGGCTGCTTTGAGAGTGCCAATGGAGCGCTGCAAACTGAGACCAGGAACGTGCGTTGGCGAATTTTGTTTTTCAGGGACAGAAGCCATTGTCAGTACCAGGTAGGACGTCTGCCCTTCGTTGCCGGGCGGCAGGGGGATTTCCGCGTATCTAAAGATGCCGCCTAGGGACAAGCTGCCACCCGTGCCAACTCGGGCTTCTTTGAGAGTGCCCATGGAGCTCTGAAAACTGAGACCATTAATGTGGGTTGGTGGGTTTTATTTCCCCGGGCAGAAGCATTTGTCAGTACCAGGTAGGCCCTTGGCACTAATGGGCCCGTTGCCTGCTGGATTTCCGCCAATATCAAGATGCCGCCCAGGGACAAGCTGCCACTTGTGGCAACTCGGGCTGCTTTGAGAGTGCCCATGGAGCTCTGCAAACTCAGACCAGGAAAATGTGTTGTAGAATTTGGTTTCCCTGGGCAGAAGCCTTTGTCAGTACCAGGTAGGCGCACGGCCCTTCGAAGCCAGCTTCCTTCTGGATTTCCGGGAATCTGAAGATGCCGCCCATGTACAAGCTGCCACCCGTGCCTACTCAGGCAGCTTTGAGAGTGCCCATGGAGGTCTGGAAACTGAGACCTGTACGTGGGGTGCTGAGTTTTCTTTCCCCGGGCAGAAGCATTTGTCAGTACCAGGTAGGCCCTTGTTCTTCAGGGGCAGGCAGCCTGCTGGATTTCCACGAATATCAAGATGCAGCCCAGGGACAAGCTGCCACCTGTGCCAACTCAGGCTGCTTTGAGTGTGCCCATGGAGCTCTGCAAACTGGGACCAGGAACGTGGGATGTGAGGTTTGTTTTCCGAGGCATAAGCCTTTGTCAGTACCAGGTAGGCCCTCGCCCTTCGGGGCCGGCTGCCTGCTGGATTTCCGCCAATATCAAGATGCCGCCCAGGGACAAGCTGCCACCTGTGCCAACTCGGGCTGCTTTGAGAGTGCCCATGGAGCTCTGCAAACTGAGACCAGGAGCGTGGGTTGGTGAGTTCTGTTTTCCCGGGCATAAGCCTTTGTCAGTACCAGGTAGGCCCTCCGCCCTTTTTGGCTGTCTGGCTGCAGGATATCCGCGATTTGGTAGATGCCACCCAGGGACAAGCTGCCACCTGTGCCAACTTGGGCTTCTTTGACAGTGCCTATGGAGCTCTGCAAACTGAGACCAGGACCGTGGGGTGGTGGTTTTTTTTTCCCGGGCAGAAGCCTTTGTCAGTATCAGGTAGGCCCTCAGTCCTTAGGGGCCGCCTGCCTGCTGGATTTCCGCCAATATCAAGATGCCGCCCAGGGACAAGCTGCCACCTGTGCCAACTCAGGCTGCTTTGAGAGTGCCCATGGAGCTCTGCAAACTGAGACCATGAACATGTGTTGGCGAATTTTGTTTCACTGAGCAGAAGCCTTTGTCTGTTCCAGGTAGGCCCACGGCCCTTCGGGGCCAGCTTCCTTTTGGATTTCCGCGAATATCAAGATGCCGCCTAGGGACAAACTGCCGCCTGTGCCAACTCAGGCTGCTTTGAGTGTGCCCATGGAGCTCTGCAAACTGGGACCAGGAACGTGGGATGTGAGGTTTTTTTTCCGAGGCATAAGCCTTTGTCAGTCCCAGGTAGGCCCTCGCCCTTCGGGGCCGGCTGCCTGCTGGCTTTCCGCCAATATCAAGATGCCGCCCAGGGACAAGCTTCCACCTGTGCCAACTCGGGCTGCTTTGAGAGTGCCCATGGAGCTCTGCAAACTGAGACCAGGAACGTGGGTTGGTGAGTTCTGTTTTGCCGGGCAGAAGCCTTTGTCAGTACCAGGTAGGCCCTCGGCCCTTTTTGGCTGTCTGGCTGCAGGATATCCGCGAATTTGTAGATGCCACGCAGGGACAAGCTGCCACCTGTGCCAACTCCGGCTGCTTTGAGAGTACCCATAGAGCTCTGCAAACTGAGACCCGGAACGTGGGATGTGAGGTTTTTTTTCCGAGGCAGAAGCCTTTGTCAGTATCAGGTAGGCCCTCAGTTCTTAGGGGCCGTCTGCCTGCTGGATTTCCGCCAATATCAAGATGCCGCCCAGGGACAAGCTGCCACCTGTGCCAACTCAGGCTGCTTTGAGAGTGCCCAGGGAGCTCTGCAAACTGAGACCATGAACGTGTGTTGGCGTATTTTGTTTCCCTGGGCAGAAGACTTTGTCTGTTCCAGGTAGGCCCACGGCCCTTCGAAGCCAGCTTCCTTCTGGATTTCCGGGAATCTGAAGATGCCCCCATGGACAAGCTGCCACCCGTGCCTACTCAGGCAGCTTTGAGAGTGCCCATGGAGCTCTGCAAACTGAGACCAGGAATGTGGGGTTCTGAGGTTTGTTTTCCCGGGTAGAAGGCTTTGTCAGTACCAGGAAGGCCCACGGCTCTTCGTGGCCTGCTGCCTGCTGGATTTCAGCGAATCTGAGGATGCCGCCCAGGGACAGGCTGCCACCTGTGCCAACTCGGGCTGCTTTGAGAGTGCCCACGGAGCTCTGCAAACTGAGACCAAGAACGTGGGATGTGAGGTTTTTTTCCGAGGCAGAAGCCTTTGTCAGTCCCAGGTAGGCCCTCGCCCTTCGGGGCCGGCTGCCTGCTGGCTTTCCGCCAATATCAAGATGCCGCCCAGGGACAAGCTTCCACCTGTGCCAACTCGGGCTGCTTTGAGAGTGCCCATGGAGCTCTGCAAACTGAGACCAGGAACGTGGGTTGGTGAGTTCTGTTTTGCCGGGCAGAAGCCTTTGTCAGTACCAGGTAGGCCCTCGGCCCTTTTTGGCTGTCTGGCTGCAGGATATCCGCGAATTTGTAGATGCCACGCAGGGACAAGCTGCCACCTGTGCCAACTCCGGCTGCTTTGAGAGTACCCATAGAGCTCTGCAAACTGAGACCCGGAACGTGGGATGTGAGGTTTTTTTTCCGAGGCAGAAGCCTTTGTCAGTATCAGGTAGGCCCTCAGTTCTTAGGGGCCGTCTGCCTGCTGGATTTCCGCCAATATCAAGATGCCGCCCAGGGACAAGCTGCCACCTGTGCCAACTCAGGCTGCTTTGAGAGTGCCCAGGGAGCTCTGCAAACTGAGACCATGAACGTGTGTTGGCGTATTTTGTTTCCCTGGGCAGAAGACTTTGTCTGTTCCAGGTAGGCCCACGGCCCTTCGAAGCCAGCTTCCTTCTGGATTTCCGGGAATCTGAAGATGCCCCCATGGACAAGCTGCCACCCGTGCCTACTCAGGCAGCTTTGAGAGTGCCCATGGAGCTCTGCAAACTGAGACCAGGAATGTGGGGTTCTGAGGTTTGTTTTCCCGGGTAGAAGGCTTTGTCAGTACCAGGAAGGCCCACGGCTCTTCGTGGCCTGCTGCCTGCTGGATTTCAGCGAATCTGAGGATGCCGACCAGGGACAGGCTGCCACCTGTGCCAACTCGGGCTGCTTTGAGAGTGCCCACGGAGCTCTGAAAACTGAGACCAAGAACGTGGGATGTGAGGTTTTTTTCCGAGGCAGAAGCCTTTGTCAGTACCAGGTAGGCCCTCGCCCTTTTGGGCCGGCTGCCTGCTGGATTTCCGCGAATCTGAAGATGCCGCCCAGGGGCAAGCTGCCACCTGTGCCACCTCGGGCTGCTTTGAGAGTGCCCATGGAGCTCTGCAAACTGAGACCAGGACCGTGGGGTGCTGAGTTTTCTTTCCCCGGGCAGAAGCATTTGTCAGTACCAGGTAGGCCCTTGTTCTACAGGGGCAGGCAGCCTGCTGGATTTCCACGAATATCAAGATGCAGCCCAGGGACAAGCTGCCACCTATGCCAACTCAGGCTGCTTTGAGTGTGCCCATGGAGCTCTGCAAACTGGGACCAGGAACGTGGGATGTGAGGTTTTTTTTCCGAGGCAGAAGCCTTTGTCAGTACCAGGTAGGCCCTCGCCCTTCGGGGCCGGCTGCCTGCTGGCTTTCCGCCAATATCAAGATGCCGCCCAGGGACAAGCTTCCACCTGTGCCAACTCGGGCTGCTTTGAGAGTGCCCATGGAGCTCTGCAAACTGAGACCAGGAACGTGGGTTGGTGAGTTCTGTTTTGCCGGGCAGAAGCCTTTGTCAGTACCAGGTAGGCCCTCGGCCCTTTTTGGCTGTCTGGCTGCAGGATATCCGCGATTTGGTAGATGCCACCCAGGGACAAGCTGCCACCTGTGCCAACTTGGGCTTCTTTGACAGTGCCTATGGAGCTCTGCAAACTGAGACCAGGACCTTGGGGTGGTGGTTTTTTTTTTCCCGGGCAGAAGCCTTTGTCAGTATCAGGTAGGCCCTCAGTCCTTAGGGGCCGCCTGCCTGCTGGATTTCCGCCAATATCAAGATGCCGCCCAGGGACAAGCTGCCACCTGTGCCAACTCAGGCTGCTTTGAGAGTGCCCATGGAGCTCTGCAAACTGAGACCATGAACATGTGTTGGCGAATTTTGTTTCACTGAGCAGAAGCCTTTGTCTGTTCCAGGTAGGCCCACGGCCCTTCGGGGCCAGCTTCCTTTTGGATTTCCACAAATATCAAGATGGAGCCCAGGGACAAGCTGCCACCTGTGCTAACTCAGGCTGCTTTGAGAGTGCCCATGGAGCTCTGCAAACTGAGACCAGGAACGTGGGTTGGTGAGTTCTGTTTTGCCGGGCAGAAGCCTTTGTCAGTATCAGGTTGGCCCTCAGTCCTTAGGGGCCGCCTGCCTGCTGGCTTTCCGCCAATATCAAGATGCCGCCCAGGGACAAGCTGCCACCTGTGCCAACTCGGGCTGCTTTGAGAGTGCCCATGGAGCTCTGCAAACTGAGACCATGAACGTGTGTTGGCGAATTTTGTTTCCCTGGGCAGAAGCCTTTGTCTGTTCCAGGTAGGCCCACGGCCCTTCGGGGCCAGCTTCCTTTTGGATTTCCACAAATATCAAGATGCCGCCCAGGGACAAGCTGCCACCTGTGCTAACTCGGTCTGCTTTGAGAGTGCCCATGGAACTCTGCAAACTGAGACCAGGAACGTGGCGTGGTGGGTTTTCTTTCCCCGGGCAGAAGCCTTTGTCTGTACCAGGTCGGCCCTTGGCCCTTTGGGGCGGCTGCTCGCTGGATTTACGCGAATATCAAGATGCCGCCGTGGGACAAACTCCCGCCTGTGCCAACTCGGGCTGCTTTGAGTGTGCCCATGGAGTTCTGCAAACTGAGACCAGGCACGTGGTGTGGTGAGCTTAGTTTTCCTGGGCAGAAGCATTTGTCAGTACCAGGTAGGCCCTCGCCCTTCGGGGCCAGCTGCCTGTTGGGTTTTCGCAAATCTGAAGATGCTGCCCAGGGACAAGCTGCCACCTGTGCCAACTCGGGCTGCTTTGAGAGTGCCAATGGAGCGCTGCAAACTGAGACCAGGAACGTGCGTTGGCGAATTTTGTTTTTCAGGGACAGAAGCCATTGTCAGTACCAGGTAGGACGTCTGCCCTTCGTTGCCGGGTGGCAGCGCGATTTCCGCGTATCTAAAGATGCCGCCTAGGGACAAGCTGCCACCCGTGCCAACTCGGGCTTCTTTGAGAGTGCCCATGGAGCTCTGAAAACTGAGACCATTAATGTGGGTTGGTGGGTTTTATTTCCCCGGGCAGAAGCATTTGTCAGTACCAGGTAGGCCCTTGGCACTAATGGGCCCGTTGCCTGCTGGATTTCCGCCAATATCAAGATGCCGCCCAGGGACAAGCTGCCACTTGTGGCAACTCGGGCTGCTTTGAGAGTGCCCATGGAGCTCTGCAAACTCAGACCAGGAAAATGTGTTGTAGAATTTGGTTTCCCTGGGCAGAAGCCTTTGTCAGTACCAGGTAGGCGCACGGCCCTTCGAAGCCAGCTTCCTTCTGGATTTCCGGGAATCTGAAGATGCCGCCCATGTACAAGCTGCCACCCGTGCCTACTCAGGCAGCTTTGAGAGTGCCCATGGAGGTCTGCAAACTGAGACCTGTACGTGGGGTGCTGAGTTTTCTTTCCCCGGGCAGAAGCATTTGTCAGTACCAGGTAGGCCCTTGTTCTTCAGGGGCAGGCAGCCTGCTGGATTTCCACGAATATCAAGATGCAGCCCAGGGACAAGCTGCCACCTGTGCCAACTCAGGCTGCTTTGAGTGTGCCCATGGAGCTCTGCAAACTGGGACCAGGAACGTGGGATGTGAGGTTTGTTTTCCGAGGCATAAGCCTTTGTCAGTACCAGGTAGGCCCTCGCCCTTCGGGGCCGGCTGCCTGCTGGATTTCCGCCAATATCAAGATGCCGCCCAGGGACAAGCTGCCACCTGTGCCAACTCGGGCTGCTTTGAGAGTACCCATAGAGCTCTGCAAACTGAGACCCGGAACGTGGGATGTGAGGTTTTTTTTCCGAGGCAGAAGCCTTTGTCAGTATCAGGTAGGCCCTCAGTTCTTAGGGGCCGTCTGCCTGCTGGATTTCCGCCAATATCAAGATGCCGCCCAGGGACAAGCTGCCACCTGTGCCAACTCAGGCTGCTTTGAGAGTGCCCAGGGAGCTCTGCAAACTGAGACCATGAACGTGTGTTGGCGTATTTTGTTTCCCTGGGCAGAAGACTTTGTCTGTTCCAGGTAGGCCCACGGCCCTTCGAAGCCAGCTTCCTTCTGGATTTCCGGGAATCTGAAGATGCCCCCATGGACAAGCTGCCACCCGTGCCTACTCAGGCAGCTTTGAGAGTGCCCATGGAGCTCTGCAAACTGAGACCAGGAATGTGGGGTTCTGAGGTTTGTTTTCCCGGGTAGAAGGCTTTGTCAGTACCAGGAAGGCCCACGGCTCTTCGTGGCCTGCTGCCTGCTGGATTTCAGCGAATCTGAGGATGCCGCCCAGGGACAGGCTGCCACCTGTGCCAACTCGGGCTGCTTTGAGAGTGCCCACGGAGCTCTGCAAACTGAGACCAAGAACGTGGGATGTGAGGTTTTTTTCCGAGGCAGAAGCCTTTGTCAGTACCAGGTAGGCCCTCGCCCTTCGGGGCCGGCTGCCTGCTGGCTTTCCGCCAATATCAAGATGCCGCCCAGGGACAAGCTTCCACCTGTGCCAACTCGGGCTGCTTTGAGAGTGCCCATGGAGCTCTGCAAACTGAGACCAGGAACGTGGGTTGGTGAGTTCTGTTTTGCCGGGCAGAAGCCTTTGTCAGTACCAGGTAGGCCCTCGGCCCTTTTTGGCTGTCTGGCTGCAGGATATCCGCGAATTTGTAGATGCCACGCAGGGACAAGCTGCCACCTGTGCCAACTCCGGCTGCTTTGAGAGTACCCATAGAGCTCTGCAAACTGAGACCCGGAACGTGGGATGTGAGGTTTTTTTTCCGAGGCAGAAGCCTTTGTCAGTATCAGGTAGGCCCTCAGTTCTTAGGGGCCGTCTGCCTGCTGGATTTCCGCCAATATCAAGATGCCGCCCAGGGACAAGCTGCCACCTGTGCCAACTCAGGCTGCTTTGAGAGTGCCCAGGGAGCTCTGCAAACTGAGACCATGAACGTGTGTTGGCGTATTTTGTTTCCCTGGGCAGAAGACTTTGTCTGTTCCAGGTAGGCCCACGGCCCTTCGAAGCCAGCTTCCTTCTGGATTTCCGGGAATCTGAAGATGCCCCCATGGACAAGCTGCCACCCGTGCCTACTCAGGCAGCTTTGAGAGTGCCCATGGAGCTCTGCAAACTGAGACCAGGAATGTGGGGTTCTGAGGTTTGTTTTCCCGGGTAGAAGGCTTTGTCAGTACCAGGAAGGCCCACGGCTCTTCGTGGCCTGCTGCCTGCTGGATTTCAGCGAATCTGAGGATGCCGACCAGGGACAGGCTGCCACCTGTGCCAACTCGGGCTGCTTTGAGAGTGCCCACGGAGCTCTGCAAACTGAGACCAAGAACGTGGGATGTGAGGTTTTTTTCCGAGGCAGAAGCCTTTGTCAGTACCAGGTAGGCGCACGGCCCTTCGAAGCCAGCTTCCTTCTGGATTTCCGGGAATCTGAAGATGCCGCCCATGTACAAGCTGCCACCCGTGCCTACTCAGGCAGCTTTGAGAGTGCCCATGGAGGTCTGCAAACTGAGACCTGTACGTGGGGTGCTGAGTTTTCTTTCCCCGGGCAGAAGCATTTGTCAGTACCAGGTAGGCCCTTGTTCTTCAGGGGCAGGCAGCCTGCTGGATTTCCACGAATATCAAGATGCAGCCCAGGGACAAGCTGCCACCTGTGCCAACTCAGGCTGCTTTGAGTGTGCCCATGGAGCTCTGCAAACTGGGACCAGGAACGTGGGATGTGAGGTTTGTTTTCCGAGGCATAAGCCTTTGTCAGTACCAGGTAGGCCCTCGCCCTTCGGGGCCGGCTGCCTGCTGGATTTCCGCCAATATCAAGATGCCGCCCAGGGACAAGCTGCCACCTGTGCCAACTCGGGCTGCTTTGAGAGTGCCCATGGAGCTCTGCAAACTGAGACCAGGAGCGTGGGTTGGTGAGTTCTGTTTTCCCGGGCATAAGCCTTTGTCAGTACCAGGTAGGCCCTCCACCCTTTTTGGCTGTCTGGCTGCAGGATATCCGCGATTTGGTAGATGCCACCCAGGGACAAGCTGCCACCTGTGCCAACTTGGGCTTCTTTGACAGTGCCTATGGAGCTCTGCAAACTGAGACCAGGACCGTGGGGTGGTGGTTTTTTTTTCCCGGGCAGAAGCCTTTGTCAGTATCAGGTAGGCCCTCAGTCCTTAGGGGCCGCCTGCCTGCTGGATTTCCGCCAATATCAAGATGCCGCCCAGGGACAAGCTGCCACCTGTGCCAACTCAGGCTGCTTTGAGAGTGCCCATGGAGCTCTGCAAACTGAGACCATGAACATGTGTTGGCGAATTTTGTTTCACTGAGCAGAAGCCTTTGTCTGTTCCAGGTAGGCCCACGGCCCTTCGGGGCCAGCTTCCTTTTGGATTTCCGCGAATATCAAGATGCCGCCTAGGGACAAACTGCCGCCTGTGCCAACTCAGGCTGCTTTGAGAGTGCCCATGGAGCTCTGCAAACTGGGACCAGGAACATGGGTTGGGGAGTTCTGTTTTCCCGGGCAGAAGCCTTTGTCAGTACCAGGTAGGCCCTCGCCCTTCGGGGCCGGCTGCCTGCTGGATTTCCGCCAATATCAAGATGCCGCCCAGGGACAAGCTGCCACCTGTGCCAACTCGGGCTGCTTTGAGAGTGCCCATGGAGCTCTGCAAACTGAGACCAGGAACGTGGGTTGGTGAGTTCTGTTTTGCCGGGCAGAAGCCTTTGTCAGTATCAGGTTGGCCCTCAGTCCTTAGGGGCCGCCTGCCTGCTGGCTTTCCGCCAATATCAAGATGCCGCCCACCGACAAGCTGCCACCTGTGCCAACTCAGGCTGCTTTGAGAGTGCCCAGGGAGCTCTGCAAACTGAGACCATGAACGTGTGTTGGCGTATTTTGTTTCCCTGGGCAGAAGACTTTGTCTGTTCCAGGTAGGCCCACGGCCCTTCGAAGCCAGCTTCCTTCTGGATTTCCGGGAATCTGAAGATGCCCCCATGGACAAGCTGCCACCCGTGCCTACTCAGGCAGCTTTGAGAGTGCCCATGGAGCTCTGCAAACTGAGACCAGGAATGTGGGGTTCTGAGGTTTGTTTTCCCGGGTAGAAGGCTTTGTCAGTACCAGGAAGGCCCACGGCTCTTCGTGGCCTGCTGCCTGCTGGATTTCAGCGAATCTGAGGATGCCGACCAGGGACAGGCTGCCACCTGTGCCAACTCGGGCTGCTTTGAGAGTGCCCACGGAGCTCTGCAAACTGAGACCAAGAACGTGGGATGTGAGGTTTTTTTCCGAGGCAGAAGCCTTTGTCAGTACCAGGTAGGCCCTCGCCCTTTTGGGCCGGCTGCCTGCTGGATTTCCGCGAATCTGAAGATGCCGCCCAGGGGCAAGCTGCCACCTGTGCCACCTCGGGCTGCTTTGAGAGTGCCCATGGAGCTCTGCAAACTGAGACCAGGACCGTGGGGTGCTGAGTTTTCTTTCCCCGGGCAGAAGCATTTGTCAGTACCAGGTAGGCCCTTGTTCTACAGGGGCAGGCAGCCTTTTGGATTTCCACGAATATCAAGATGCAGCCCAGGGACAAGCTGCCACCTGTGCCAACTCAGGCTGCTTTGAGTGTGCCCATGGAGCTCTGCAAACTGGGACCAGGAACGTGGGATGTGAGGTTTTTTTTCCGAGGCATAAGCCTTTGTCAGTACCAGGTAGGCCCTCGCCCTTCGGGGCCGGCTGCCTGCTGGCTTTCCGCCAATATCAAGATGCCGCCCAGGGACAAGCTTCCACCTGTGCCAACTCGGGCTGCTTTGAGAGTGCCCATGGAGCTCTGCAAACTGAGACCAGGAACGTGGGTTGGTGAGTTCTGTTTTGCCGGGCAGAAGCCTTTGTCAGTACCAGGTAGGCCCTCGGCCCTTTTTGGCTGTCTGGCTGCAGGATATCCGCGATTTGGTAGATGCCACCCAGGGACAAGCTGCCACCTGTGCCAACTTGGGCTTCTTTGACAGTGCCTATGGAGCTCTGCAAACTGAGACCAGGACCTTGGGGTGGTGGTTTTTTTTTTCCCGGGCAGAAGCCTTTGTCAGTATCAGGTAGGCCCTCAGTCCTTAGGGGCCGCCTGCCTGCTGGATTTCCGCCAATATCAAGATGCCGCCCAGGGACAAGCTGCCACCTGTGCCAACTCAGGCTGCTTTGAGAGTGCCCATGGAGCTCTGCAAACTGAGACCATGAACATGTGTTGGCGAATTTTCTTTCACTGAGCAGAAGCCTTTGTCTGTTCCAGGTAGGCCCACGGCCCTTCGGGGCCAGCTTCCTTTTGGATTTCCACAAATATCAAGATGGAGCCCAGGGACAAGCTGCCACCTGTGCTAACTCAGGCTGCTTTGAGAGTGCCCATGGAGCTCTGCAAACTGAGACCAGGAACGTGGGTTGGTGAGTTCTGTTTTGCCGGGCAGAAGCCTTTGTCAGTATCAGGTTGGCCCTCAGTCCTTAGGGGCCGGCTGCCTGCTGGATTTCCGCCAATATCAAGATGCCGCCCAGGGACAAGCTGCCACCTGTGCCAACTCGGGCTGCTTTGAGAGTGCCCATGGAGCTCTGCAAACTGAGACCATGAACGTGTGTTGGCGAATTTTGTTTCCCTGGGCAGAAGCCTTTGTCTGTTCCAGGTAGGCCCACGGCCTTTCGGGGCCAGCTTCCTTTTGGATTTCCACAAATATCAAGATGCCGCCCAGGGACAAGCTGCCACCTGTGCTAACTCGGTCTGCTTTGAGAGTGCCCATGGAACTCTGCAAACTGAGACCAGGAACGTGGCGTGGTGGGTTTTCTTTCCCCGGGCAGAAGCCTTTGTCAGTACCAGGTCGGCCCTTGGCCCTTTGGGGCGGCTGCTCGCTGGATTTCCGCGAATATCAAGATGCCGCCGTGGGACAAACTCCCGCCTGTGCCAACTCGGGCTGCTTTGAGTGTGCCCATGGAGTTCTGCAAACTGAGACCAGGCACGTGGTGTGGTGAGCTTAGTTTTCCTGGGCAGAAGCATTTGTCAGTACCAGGTAGGCCCTCGCCCTTCGGGGCCAGCTGCCTGTTGGGTTTTCGCAAATCTGAAGATGCTGCCCAGGGACAAGCTGCCACCTGTGCCAACTCGGGCTGCTTTGAGAGTGCCAATGGAGCGCTGCAAACTGAGACCAGGAACGTGCGTTGGCGAATTTTGTTTTTCAGGGACAGAAGCCATTGTCAGTACCAGGTAGGACGTCTGCCCTTCGTTGCCGGGTGGCAGCGCGATTTCCGCGTATCTAAAGATGCCGCCTAGGGACAAGCTGCCACCCGTGCCAACTCGGGCTTCTTTGAGAGTGCCCATGGAGCTCTGAAAACTGAGACCATTAATGTGGGTTGGTGGGTTTTATTTCCCCGGGCAGAAGCATTTGTCAGTACCAGGTAGGCCCTTGGCACTAATGGGCCCGTTGCCTGCTGGATTTCCGCCAATATCAAGATGCCGCCCAGGGACAAGCTGCCACTTGTGGCAACTCGGGCTGCTTTGAGAGTGCCCATGGAGCTCTGCAAACTCAGACCAGGAAAATGTGTTGTAGAATTTGGTTTCCCTGGGCAGAAGCCTTTGTCAGTACCAGGTAGGCGCACGGCCCTTCGAAGCCAGCTTCCTTCTGGATTTCCGGGAATCTGAAGATGCCGCCCATGTACAAGCTGCCACCCGTGCCTACTCAGGCAGCTTTGAGAGTGCCCATGGAGGTCTGCAAACTGAGACCTGTACGTGGGGTGCTGAGTTTTCTTTCCCCGGGCAGAAGCATTTGTCAGTACCAGGTAGGCCCTTTTTCTTCAGGGGCAGGCAGCCTGCTGGATTTCCACGAATATCAAGATGCAGCCCAGGGACAAGCTGCCACCTGTGCCAACTCAGGCTGCTTTGAGTGTGCCCATGGAGCTCTGCAAACTGGGACCAGGAACGTGGGATGTGAGGTTTGTTTTCCGAGGCATAAGCCTTTGTCAGTACCAGGTAGGCCCTCGCCCTTCGGGGCCGGCTGCCTGCTGGATTTCCGCCAATATCAAGATGCCGCCCAGGGACAAGCTGCCACCTGTGCCAACTCGGGCTGCTTTGAGAGTGCCCATGGAGCTCTGCAAACTGAGACCAGGAGCGTGGGTTGGTGAGTTCTGTTTTCCCGGGCATAAGCCTTTGTCAGTACCAGGTAGGCCCTCCGCCCTTTTTGGCTGTCTGGCTGCAGGATATCCGCGATTTGGTAGATGCCACCCAGGGACAAGCTGCCACCTGTGCCAACTTGGGCTTCTTTGACAGTGCCTATGGAGCTCTGCAAACTGAGACCAGGACCGTGGGGTGGTGGTTTTTTTTTCCCGGGCAGAAGCCTTTGTCAGTATCAGGTAGGCCCTCAGTCCTTAGGGGCCGCCTGCCTGCTGGATTTCCGCCAATATCAAGATGCCGCCCAGGGACAAGCTGCCACCTGTGCCAACTCAGGCTGCTTTGAGAGTGCCCATGGAGCTCTGCAAACTGAGACCATGAACATGTGTTGGCGAATTTTGTTTCACTGAGCAGAAGCCTTTGTCTGTTCCAGGTAGGCCCACGGCCCTTCGGGGCCAGCTTCCTTTTGGATTTCCGCGAATATCAAGATGCCGCCTAGGGACAAACTGCCGCCTGTGCCAACTCAGGCTGCTTTGAGAGTGCCCATGGAGCTCTGCAAACTGGGACCAGGAACATGGGTTGGGGAGTTCTGTTTTCCCGGGCAGAAGCCTTTATCAGTACCAGGTAGGCCCTCGCCCTTCGGGGCCGGCTGCCTGCTGGATTTCCGCCAATATCAAGATGCCGCCCAGGGACAAGCTGCCACCTGTGCCAACTCGGGCTGCTTTGAGAGTGCCCATGGAGCTCTGCAAACTGAGACCAGGAACGTGGGTTGGTGAGTTCTGTTTTGCCGGGCAGAAGCCTTTGTCAGTATCAGGTTGGCCCTCAGTCCTTAGGGGCCGCCTGCCTGCTGGCTTTCCGCCAATATCAAGATGCCGCCCACCGACAAGCTGCCACCTGTGCCAACTCAGGCTGCTTTGAGAGTGCCCAGGGAGCTCTGCAAACTGAGACCATGAACGTGTGTTGGCGTATTTTGTTTCCCTGGGCAGAAGACTTTGTCTGTTCCAGGTAGGCCCACGGCCCTTCGAAGCCAGCTTCCTTCTGGATTTCCGGGAATCTGAAGATGCCCCCATGGACAAGCTGCCACCCGTGCCTACTCAGGCAGCTTTGAGAGTGCCCATGGAGCTCTGCAAACTGAGACCAGGAATGTGGGGTTCTGAGGTTTGTTTTCCCGGGTAGAAGGCTTTGTCAGTACCAGGAAGGCCCACGGCTCTTCGTGGCCTGCTGCCTGCTGGATTTCAGCGAATCTGAGGATGCCGACCAGGGACAGGCTGCCACCTGTGCCAACTCGGGCTGCTTTGAGAGTGCCCACGGAGCTCTGCAAACTGAGACCAAGAACGTGGGATGTGAGGTTTTTTTCCGAGGCAGAAGCCTTTGTCAGTACCAGGTAGGCCCTCGCCCTTTTGGGCCGGCTGCCTGCTGGATTTCCGCGAATCTGAAGATGCCGCCCAGGGGCAAGCTGCCACCTGTGCCACCTCGGGCTGCTTTGAGAGTGCCCATGGAGCTCTGCAAACTGAGACCAGGACCGTGGGGTGCTGAGTTTTCTTTCCCCGGGCAGAAGCATTTGTCAGTACCAGGTAGGCCCTTGTTCTACAGGGGCAGGCAGCCTTTTGGATTTCCACGAATATCAAGATGCAGCCCAGGGACAAGCTGCCACCTGTGCCAACTCAGGCTGCTTTGAGTGTGCCCATGGAGCTCTGCAAACTGGGACCAGGAACGTGGGATGTGAGGTTTTTTTTCCGAGGCATAAGCCTTTGTCAGTACCAGGTAGGCCCTCGCCCTTCGGGGCCGGCTGCCTGCTGGCTTTCCGCCAATATCAAGATGCCGCCCAGGGACAAGCTTCCACCTGTGCCAACTCGGGCTGCTTTGAGAGTGCCCATGGAGCTCTGCAAACTGAGACCAGGAACGTGGGTTGGTGAGTTCTGTTTTGCCGGGCAGAAGCCTTTGTCAGTACCAGGTAGGCCCTCGGCCCTTTTTGGCTGTCTGGCTGCAGGATATCCGCGATTTGGTAGATGCCACCCAGGGACAAGCTGCCACCTGTGCCAACTTGGGCTTCTTTGACAGTGCCTATGGAGCTCTGCAAACTGAGACCAGGACCTTGGGGTGGTGGTTTTTTTTTTCCCGGGCAGAAGCCTTTGTCAGTATCAGGTAGGCCCTCAGTCCTTAGGGGCCGCCTGCCTGCTGGATTTCCGCCAATATCAAGATGCCGCCCAGGGACAAGCTGCCACCTGTGCCAACTCAGGCTGCTTTGAGAGTGCCCATGGAGCTCTGCAAACTGAGACCATGAACATGTGTTGGCGAATTTTGTTTCACTGAGCAGAAGCCTTTGTCTGTTCCAGGTAGGCCCACGGCCCTTCGGGGCCAGCTTCCTTTTGGATTTCCACAAATATCAAGATGGAGCCCAGGGACAAGCTGCCACCTGTGCTAACTCAGGCTGCTTTGAGAGTGCCCATGGAGCTCTGCAAACTGAGACCAGGAACGTGGGTTGGTGAGTTCTGTTTTGCCGGGCAGAAGCCTTTGTCAGTATCAGGTTGGCCCTCAGTCCTTAGGGGCCGCCTGCCTGCTGGCTTTCCGCCAATATCAAGATGCCGCCCAGGGACAAGCTGCCACCTGTGCCAACTCGGGCTGCTTTGAGAGTGCCCATGGAGCTCTGCAAACTGAGACCATGAACGTGTGTTGGCGAATTTTGTTTCCCTGGGCAGAAGCCTTTGTCTGTTCCAGGTAGGCCCACGGCCCTTCGGGGCCAGCTTCCTTTTGGATTTCCACAAATATCAAGATGCCGCCCAGGGACAAGCTGCCACCTGTGCTAACTCGGTCTGCTTTGAGAGTGCCCATGGAACTCTGCAAACTGAGACCAGGAACGTGGCGTGGTGGGTTTTCTTTCCCCGGGCAGAAGCCTTTGTCAGTACCAGGTCGGCCCTTGGCCCTTTGGGGCGGCTGCTCGCTGGATTTACGCGAATATCAAGATGCCGCCGTGGGACAAACTGCCGCCTGTGCCAACTCGGGCTGCTTTGAGTGTGCCCATGGAGTTCTGCAAACTGAGACCAGGCACGTGGTGTGGTGAGCTTAGTTTTCCTGGGCAGAAGCATTTGTCAGTACCAGGTAGGCCCTCGCCCTTCGGGGCCAGCTGCCTGTTGGGTTTTCGCAAATCTGAAGATGCTGCCCAGGGACAAGCTGCCACCTGTGCCAACTCGGGCTGCTTTGAGAGTGCCAATGGAGCGCTGCAAACTGAGACCAGGAACGTGCGTTGGCGAATTTTGTTTTTCAGGGACAGAAGCCATTGTCAGTACCAGGTAGGACGTCTGCCCTTCGTTGCCGGGTGGCAGCGGGATTTCCGCGTATCTAAAGATGCCGCCTAGGGACAAGCTGCCACCCGTGCCAACTCGGGCTTCTTTGAGAGTGCCCATGGAGCTCTGAAAACTGAGACCATTAATGTGGGTTGGTGGGTTTTATTTCCCCGGGCAGAAGCATTTGTCAGTACCAGGTAGGCCCTTGGCACTAATGGGCCCGTTGCCTGCTGGATTTCCGCCAATATCAAGATGCCGCCCAGGGACAAGCTGCCACTTGTGGCAACTCGGGCTGCTTTGAGAGTGCCCATGGAGCTCTGCAAACTCAGACCAGGAAAATGTGTTGTAGAATTTGGTTTCCCTGGGCAGAAGCCTTTGTCAGTACCAGGTAGGCGCACGGCCCTTCGAAGCCAGCTTCCTTCTGGATTTCCGGGAATCTGAAGATGCCGCCCATGTACAAGCTGCCACACGTGCCTACTCAGGCAGCTTTGAGAGTGCCCATGGAGGTCTGGAAACTGAGACCTGTACGTGGGGTGCTGAGTTTTCTTTCCCCGGGCAGAAGCATTTGTCAGTACCAGGTAGGCCCTTGTTCTTCAGGGGCAGGCAGCCTGCTGGATTTCCACGAATATCAAGATGCAGCCCAGGGACAAGCTGCCACCTGTGCCAACTCAGGCTGCTTTGAGTGTGCCCATGGAGCTCTGCAAACTGGGACCAGGAACGTGGGATGTGAGGTTTGTTTTCCGAGGCATAAGCCTTTGTCAGTACCAGGTAGGCCCTCGCCCTTCGGGGCCGGCTGCCTGCTGGATTTCCGCCAATATCAAGATGCCGCCCAGGGACAAGCTGCCACCTGTGCCAACTCGGGCTGCTTTGAGAGTGCCCATGGAGCTCTGCAAACTGAGACCAGGAGCGTGGGTTGGTGAGTTCTGTTTTCCCGGGCATAAGCCTTTGTCAGTACCAGGTAGGCCCTCCGCCCTTTTTGGCTGTCTGGCTGCAGGATATCCGCGATTTGGTAGATGCCACCCAGGGACAAGCTGCCACCTGTGCCAACTTGGGCTTCTTTGACAGTGCCTATGGAGCTCTGCAAACTGAGACCAGGACCGTGGGGTGGTGGTTTTTTTTTCCCGGGCAGAAGCCTTTGTCAGTATCAGGTAGGCCCTCAGTCCTTAGGGGCCGCCTGCCTGCTGGATTTCCGCCAATATCAAGATGCTGCCCAGGGACAAGCTGCCACCTGTGCCAACTCAGGCTGCTTTGAGTGTGCCCATGGAGCTCTGCAAACTGAGACCATGAACATGTGTTGGCGAATTTTGTTTCACTGAGCAGAAGCCTTTGTCTGTTCCAGGTAGGCCCACGGCCCTTCGGGGCCAGCTTCCTTTTGGATTTCCGCGAATATCAAGATGCCGCCTAGGGACAAACTGCCGCCTGTGCCAACTCAGGCTGCTTTGAGAGTGCCCATGGAGCTCTGCAAACTGGGACCAGGAACATGGGTTGGGGAGTTCTGTTTTCCCGGGCAGAAGCCTTTGTCTGTTCCAGGTAGGCCCTCGCCCTTCGGGGCCGGCTGCCTGCTGGATTTCCGCCAATATCAAGATGCCGCCCAGGGACAAGCTGCCACCTGTGCCAACTCGGGCTGCTTTGAGAGTGCCCATGGAGCTCTGCAAACTGAGACCAGGAACGTGGGTTGGTGAGTTCTGTTTTGCCGGGCAGAAGCCTTTGTCAGTATCAGGTTGGCCCTCAGTCCTTAGGGGCCGCCTGCCTGCTGGCTTTCCGCCAATATCAAGATGCCGCCCACCGACAAGCTGCCACCTGTGCCACCTCGGGCTGCTTTGAGTGTGCCCATGGAGCTCTGCAAACTGAGACCATGAACGTGTGTTGGCGAATTTTGTTTCCCTGGGCAGAAGCCTTTGTCTGTTCCAGGTAGGCCCACGGCCTTTCGGGGCCAGCTTCCTTTTGGATTTCCACAAATATCAAGATGCCGCCCAGGGACAAGCTGCCACCTGTGCTAACTCGGTCTGCTTTGAGAGTGCCCATGGAACTCTGCAAACTGAGACCAGGAACGTGGCGTGGTGGGGTTTCTTTCCCCGGGCAGAAGCCTTTGTCAGTACCAGGTAGGCCCTTGGCCCTTTGGGGCGGCTGCTCGCTGGATTTCCACGAATATCAAGATGCCGCTGTGGGACAAACTGCCGCCTGTGCCAACTCGGGCTGCTTTGAGTGTGCCCATGGAGTTCTGCAAACTGAGACCAGGCACGTGGTGTGGTGAGCTTAGTTTTCCTGGGCAGAAGCATTTGTCAGTACCAGGTAGGCCCTCGCCCTTCGGGGCCAGCTGCCTGTTGGGTTTTCGCGAATCTGAAGATGCTGCCCAGGGACAAGCTGCCACCTGTGCCAACTCGGGCTGCTTTGAGAGTGCCAATGGAGCGCTGCAAACTGAGACCAGGAACGTGCTTTGGCGAATTTTGTTTTTCAGGGACAGAAGCCATTGTCAGTACCAGGTAGGACGTCTGCCCTTCGTTGCCGGGTGGCAGCGGGATTTCCGCGTATCTAAAGATGCCGCCTAGGGACAAGCTGCCACCCGTGCCAACTCGGGCTGCTTTGAGAGTGCCCATGGAGCTCTGAAAACTGAGACTATTAATGTGGGTTGGTGGGTTTTATTTCCCCGGGCAGAAGCATTGGTCAGTACCAGGTAGGCCCTTGGCACTAATGGGCCGGTTGCATGCTGGATTTCAGGGAATCTGAAGATGCCGCCCATGGACAAGCTGCCACCCGTGCCTACTCAGGCAGCTTTGAGAGTGCCCATGGAGCTCTGCAAACTGAGACCTGTACGTGGGGTTCTGAGGTTTGTTTTCCCGGGCAGAAGCCTTTGTCAGTACCAGGAAGGCCCTCGGCTCTTCGTGGCCTGCTGCCTGCTGGATTTCCGCGAATCTGAAGATGCCGCCAGGGACAGGCTGCCACCTGTGCCAACTCGGGCTGCTTTGAGAGTGCCCATGGAGCTCTGCAAACTGAGACCAAGAACGTGGGAAGTGAGGTTTTTTCCCGAGGCAGAAGCCTTTGTCAGTACCAGGTAGGCCCTCGCCCTTTCGGGCCGGCTGCCTGCTGGATTTTCGTGAATCTGAAGATGCCGCCCAGGGGCAATCTGCCACCTGTGCCAACTCGGGCTGCATTGAGAGTGCCCATGGAGCTCTGCAAACTGAGACCAGGACCGTGGGGTGCTGAGTTTTCTTTCCCCGGGCAGAAGCCTTTGTCAGTACCAGGTAGGCCCTCGCCCTTTTGGGCCAGCTGCCTGCTGGTTTTCCGCGAATCTGAAGATGCCGCCCAGGGACAAGCTTCCACCTGTGCCAACTCGGGCTGCTTTGAGAGTGCCCATGGAGCTCTGCAAACTGAGACCAGGAATGTGGGGTGGTGAGTTTGGTTTTTCTGGGGCAGAAGCCTTTGTCAGTATCAGGGAGACCCTTGGAATTTAGGGGCCGGCTGCCTGCTGGATTTCCGCCAATCTGAAGATGCCGCCGTGGGACAAACTGCTGCCTGTGCCAACTCGGGCTGCTTTGAGTGTGCACATGGACCTCTGCAAACTGAGGCCATTAACGTGGGTTGGTGGGTTTTATTTCCCCGGGCAGAAGCATTTGTCAGTACCAGGTAGGCCCTTGGCACTTATGGGCCGGTTGCCTGCTGGATTTCCGCCAATATCAAGATGCTGCCCAGGGACAAGCTGCCACCTGTGCCAACTCGGGCTGCTTTGAGAGTGCCCATGGAGCTCTGCAAACTGAGACCAGGAATATGTGTTGGTGAATTTTGTTTCCCTGGGCAGAAGCCTTTGTCAGTACCAGGTAGGCGCACGGCCCTTCGAAGCCAGCTGCCTGTTGGATTTCCGCGAATCTGAAGATGCTGCCCAGGGACAGGCTGCCACCCGTGCCTACTCAGGCAGCTTTGAGAGTGCCCATGGAGCTCTGCAAACTGAGACCTGTACGTGGGGTGCTGAGGTTTGTTTTCCCGGGCAGAAGCCTTTGTCAGTACCAGGTAGGCCCTCGGCTCTTCGTGGCCTGCTGCCTGCTGGATTTCCGCCAATATCAAGATGCCGCCCAGGGAAAAGCTGCCACCTGTGCCAACTCGGGCTGCTTTGAGAGTGCCCATGGAGCTCTGCAAACTGAGACCAGGACCGGGGGGTGGTGAGTTTTCTTTCCCCGGGCAGAAGCCTTTGTCTGTACCAGGTAGGCCCTCGCCCTTCGGGGCCGGCTGCCTGCTGGGTGTCCGCGAATCTGAAGATGCCGCCCAGGGGCAAGCTTCCATCTGTGCCAACTCAGGCTGCTTTGAGAGTGCCCATGGAGCTCTGCAAACTGAGACCAGGAATGTGGGGTGGTGAGTTTGGTTTTTCTGGGGCAGAAGCCTTTGTCAGTAGCAGGGAGGCCCTTGGAATTTAGGGGCCGGCTGCCTGCTGGATTTCCGCCAATCTGAAGATGCCGCCCAGGGACAAGCTGCCACCTGTGCCTACTCGGGCTGCTTACAGAGTGCCCATGGAACTCTGAAAACTGAGACCAGGAACGTGGCGTGGTGGGTTTTCTTTCCCCGGGCAGAAGCCTTTGTCAGTACCAGGTAGGCCCTTGGCACTTATGGGCCGGTTGCCTGCTGGATTTCCGCCAATATCAAGATACCGCCCAGGGACAAGCTGCCACCTGTGCCAACTCGGGCTGCTTTGAGAGTGCCCATGGAGCTCTGCAAACTGAGACCAGGAAAATGTGTTGGTGAATTTTGTTTCCCTGGGCAGAAGCCTTTGTCAGTACCAGGTAGGCGCACGGCCCTTCGAAGCCAGCTTCCTTCTGGATTTCCGGGAATCTGAAGATGCCGCCCATGTACAAGCTGCCACCCGTGCCTACTCAGGCAGCTTTGAGAGTGCCCATGGAGCTCTGCAAACTGAGACCTGCACGTGGGGTGCTGAGGTTTGTTTTCCCGGGCAGAAGCCTTTGTCAGCACCAGGAAGGCCCTCGGCTCTTCGTGGCCTGCTGCCTGCTGGATTTCAGCGAATCTGAAGATGCCGACCAGGGACAGGCTGCCACCTGTGCCAACTCAGGCTGCTTTGAGAGTGCCCATGGAGCTCTGCAAACTGAGACCAAGAACGTGGGAAGTGAGGTTTTTT